>NC_133473.1:18846201-18927573 GCF_025370935.1 Choristoneura fumiferana
TACACCTTTTTTTAAAGTCTGTTTGCTACTGCCCCTTACGACCGACAATTTACTCTAAGCTCTTGCTTTTTATACCCCTACGCCCATAAAAGTTTTATTATTTTATTAATGCTGTTTTTAATGTCCCTTACGACGTTCGATTATACATTTTAACCCTCACCATACATAATTAATATACAGGCCAATTATTATTATGTATGCATCATCATCTCGGCTATATACGTCCCACTGCTGGGCACAGGCTTCCTTTATTAGGATCTGTCAGACAGCTTAAATAAACAAAGTAGCTAAGAGAAATTTACCTAACATCCTTGACTGAAATTCCATTACGGAAATGTTAGCTCGACGTCAAGCCATTAGGGATCCATCAACTAATCTTCTTTTTTTGTTTTGCTTTTGGCATCTTATAAAAAAATACGCGCGTTGACAAAAAACAAACGTAGGCAATCAAATACGTCCTCCGTGTTTGACGTGTCTGACACGACTGACCGAATGTGCAATGCGCAAACGCTCGCGCGTGGAAGGTAGGTAGACGCGTAGTATTTGATGTTAGGTACAAGAAATAGGTACAGGCGGTAAGGTTACGCCCAACAACTTCTGCTTTTTTATCTTATTCGTTTAAAATGTTGGGGGTAAAGGGCAATGAAACAATAATTGACCCATACGCCTTTTATTATATTTGTTGGTTTTTTTTAACGACATGAGCCGAGTCGTAAAGGACATATGAGACTGCCACAGCTCCTTACGACCCAAATATTAAAAAAATAATACATTTACGCCATTTTTCAGCTCAAATATTTTATATCATGTCCCTTAAGCTATTTTATTTTAAAATAATAAATGCTGATAACAGTAAAAGTAAGGGGCGTATCGTAACTTGAATACTACCAATCGACAGAGAAAAAAAAACTCTAATTTTCTATGTTTAAAAGTGATTTTCGGTATTTTGTCCCTTACGCCAATTGAGACTTCCACCATCGATATGGCTAATCCGCCACTAGTCTGAACTAAGTCGCGCGACTTGGTTGCTTGTATCTGTGAGTGCTTTAAATAGTTTATGCATACTAAGCAATGGGTCGCGCGACACGGTCGCCGTCGTGGGTACTACACGGTAACCAACAACAGTAGTAACGGGTATGCCTATTTTACAGGCCTAGAGTGTGAAAATGGAGAACACAGAGAAGGGTACAAAAACATATCGATGTGTGTTTTTTTTCTAATTTTTTAAACGTTACGTTGTAAATACCTGGTATAAAAGTATAGTCTTTCCGCCAAAGACATGTATACAGTCTATCTATTTGTTAAATACTGTATTGACTAGCATAATGCTGCTTATATATTTTACGAAATTACTGTACCTATTTATTTCTATTAACGCTGCAAATGGTATACGAGTTTTATGTAGATCGCTGACTGATCCTACTCATTTTAAGATAATTATCTGCACTATTTTAGCAAACACGCTTAATTTGCCAAAACTAACATCAAACCCTGCCGCTTTAATCTGTAATCAAACATTCACAGTAAGCCATCAGGAAAATCAGAGGAGAAAACATTTGAAACGTAAAACACAATGTTTGGTCGCAGCACAGAGCTCAGAATGTTGAATTATTTATTTTGAACCAAGACGTTCGCTTGAGACGTCGCCAAACGCGAGTAATTGAATGTTTGTATGTAAGGGGTTGTGGGAGGTATACGTTCTAATTAACCAAGGTAATGATTGTCTGGAATATTACGAAATCACTAATGATGGCAATTCGATATTAAACGCGTGGTGGGATTTGATGGTGCTGAACAAATTTTATGGCTAGTAAAATAAATCCTACGTATTATATTTCAATGAGAAAGTATGAGAACGAATTAATTGAATATGGCGTTATTTTGCGGAGGTACATATCGATGAACTATAAGCAATTACTTTTCTTACCCGCAACCTTAAAATAGCTACGTCTATGTAATAAATGTGTGTTCATTCATTCCTCCACCTTCACTTTCTAAGAACACATACAAATCACACAAACCCAACTACCTAGGTACTAGTATTACCACCACCACATCCCGCCGAGTCACACGCTTAACTGTCACACTGTGACTCGTTGGGTATATTTTTACAAAAAAAACCCAACCAGTCACACTTATGATTTGTGCGAGCGAGCGAAGCGAGCGAGCAAGACGGTTTGGAGCAGATGTGACTCAGATAGGTTAGGTTTACGCTCCGCTTCACTCCCGCCATAGCCTTCGATGTTAGGTATTTTTTTTAGAGTGACTGGTTGGGATTTTGTTTTGTAAAAAATATTCCCAACGAGTCACAGTGTGAAAGTTAAGGGTGTGACTCGTTGGGAACAAACGGGAAATCGATAATACGTTGATGCGTTTCGATTTGAATCAGAATTCATCTTTATGAGATGTTACATTGCATGTTGCAGTAAACGGTTGCGTCTGGAATGTATAGAAATAACTGCACAACAGTAGAGAATCTATTATTAACAGACAAAGTTTCTTCGCCCTTACGCCCTTACTACAGGGTTAGACATGTTTCGGTTTTTGGGATGTCTGTTATGCAATCATCCAATCAATGGCTCTTCTTCCAACTCTTGCTATTAAACTCTTGCTTGACAGTGGTCAAGTGGACATGGTCAATAGTTAAAAACCTTCATTGCGAGTTGATTCGGAAAATAATGTTAGATACACACACAAAAATGTTTTATTTTATTTCGGTAGATAATAAATAAATAAATACTTAAATAAATAAATATCATGGGACACTTCGCACCAATTGACCTGGTTCCAAACTAAGCAAAGCTTGTACTATGGATACGAGGCAACGGATAAATATACTTCATCATCCCAGCCTATATACGTTCCACTGCTGGGTACAGGCCTCCTCTCAGAACGAGGGCTTGGGCCGTAGTTCCCACGCGGGCCCACTGCGGATTGGGAACTTCACACGCACCATTGAATTGCTTCGCAGGTTTGTGCAGGTTTCCTCACGATGTTTTCCTTCACCGCAAAGCTCGTGGTAAATTTCAAATGTAAATGTGTCAGAGGTGCGAGCCGGGGTTTGAACCCACGACCCTCTGCTTGAGAGGCGATAGGTCAAACCACTAGGCCACCACGGCTGTATAAACATACTTATATACATTAAACATCCAATCATATAATACAAGTGTGTTTTAAAATTTTATTCATAAAATAACAATTACTCAACAAATAAAAGAGACTTTTCGTCACACAACGTATATTTTTGATTTTATCTACATGCATATCATAACTTCCATATTATAATGTTCAGAAACGACTATCAAATATGGCCTTTATTAAGAAACCTGGTATCTGCGGGTGCATCTTAATGTTTACATTAAAGTAATACTTTTTTTAACAATGCATATCTGTACATATTCAGAAAACTTATGACATGCATGTAGATAATAATTATTATTCAGTCAAAGTCAGTCAAAATCAAAGTCAAAGTCAAAGTCAAAGTCAAAGTCAAAGTCAAAGTCAAAGTCAGTCAAAGTCAAAGTCAAAGTCAAAGTCAAAGTCAAAGTCAAAGTCAAAGTCAAAGTCAAAGTCAAAATCAATGTCAAAGTCAAAATACAGGCCATATCTGAACATATTATAGAAAACTTATGATATGCATGTAGATAAAGATAAGTATGCGGCTATACATAATTAGGCATTAAAACACTCGTGTGATCTTATTATGAAACTCGCCTTCGGCTCGTTTCATAAAACCGCACTCGTACTTTAATGCCTCTTATTATGCACCAGCCACATAAATAACTATTACTAAAGCCTTAAATTTTCTTTATTTTAACCTCGATGCAGGAAGAGTGGTGTTATAAGTTTGACCGCTATTTGTGTCTGTATGTCTATTTGTCTGTGTGTCTGTCTGTGGCACCGTAGCTCTTAAACGGGTGGACCGATTTAAATGCGTTTTTTTTATTTTTAAGCAGGTTTACTAGCGATGGTTAGCATGTTTTATCATAATTGGTTCAGCCGTTTTTGAGATTAAACTTTGAAGTAACTAAGTCGGGGATTTTCCAACTTTTTGTTGGTTAGGTTATTTATGATCTTTAATAGTAATGTACCTACCTACCTACGAGTAACTCATATTGCATTTTCGGTCTTTGAAGTTAATTTACATAAGAAGTCTTAGGTATTTAATTACGTTATTTCTGTAGCAAAAAAAAACTTGATGATTTAATTCAAAAACTAAAAAAAAAACACCATAAAGATTCGCTTTGCTGAATTTAAAATTACAACCAAGAATTTCATCCGTCAATATTACTGGAAATTCAGTTTTAACATAGATCGTCTTGTTCTTGTATGACGCGGACCGTTTCTCCGAGCCATCGCATTCTGTCGGAGCGCATAGTTTTATCACAATATTCAGGGATCCGTGCATTCACTCTAACGTTTACTTGAAGAAATTTTCATTAAAGTAACTTAAGATGCAGACGTCTTCCAAGCTATATTGCAAAATGCTTAGTTTCTAAATCAAGTTTCGCGTTTGATCTTGGACAAAATTTTCCTATAGAACTTATGTGTGAAATTATTTTTATAGGAAGGCAATTTATACTAAAAGAAGTAATCACATCATCATCCCAGTCTATATAAGTCCCACAGCTGGGGACAGGTCTCCTCCTCGGCTTGGGCCGTAGTTCCCACGCGGGCCCAGTGCGGATTGGGAATAGGAAAAGAAGTAATTACTGCTTCAGTATTACTTAAATTGTCACGAGGCATGATAATTTATCAAAACAATACAATACAATAACTTTTTATTGAACACCAACACATATTAAGCTGTACAGAAAACACGTGAGATGGATGTAGAAAAACACGTTTTTTTTTATAGCAAAGTAACTAGACAATTAAATGTGATGGTAAGCAATATCCAGTCCATGGCCACTCGCAACTTTTTAATCTTAAGATAAGAATAAGAATTGTTTATTACCTTGTGCTTCAATCACTCATCACTTCATTCATTTTTAGTACTATATAGTTATTTTTATTGTTCATCCTTAACTTACCTATCAGGCTAACAATTTATTTCCTGATTTACCACTTGGGAAAAGAAAGCAGGTACCTAACATTAACAGACTGACATTTTAACCTTTATTTGTTATTGTTAGCTATCCCAAAATTTATCTTTAGCATGCACAATTTCTTACTTCTGATATCTTGTCAATCGTTAACAGAACTGAAATAGACCCCTTTAAGAGATGAATTCGCTGTTATTCATCATATTCTCTATTAATTTTTGTATGTTTTATGTACTGAGGTGGTTTCCGAGTGGTGGTTGTCAAGTTCACTCGTGTTTTTCTCGCATCGACTCCCTCCGCACACCACAGTACAATATAAAGTTATAGAATACAATAGTATTTGGTGTAAAAAGTCAAATAAAATCGTCTAATTCAACTATCAAGGCAAAAACCATCGAATAGACACAACATACCGACATTTATGCGCAAGGAAGAGAGCTTCTGGCACTGCCAGTTTCTGTTCGAAATTGTGGTCAGGTACAAACATACTGACAACAAACCTGCAAACAACCAAGCTTTACTTTGCATAACAAGACAAAATAGTCACAATTTGATTTGTTTTGTAGAAACCAAGTGTGTTATAATATTCCATTGTTATGTAATGATTTTGTAGCTTGTGTGAAGTTTTGTTGTAAAAAAAAATTAAGCTTAAATAATTAGCTATATTTGTTTTTTTTTGCAAACTGGTGATTAATTTATTCAACATAACGTCATACGACATGCAAATAATTTTAAAGAAAATATGTAGATATAATTTAAACAATTTTCAGTGGGTACCTACGCATTTGTATCATTTCAGCGTATCGTATCGAAACACGTATCTTAAGTATGGGTAAACACTTCGGGCATAAAGTATCACTAAGTATTGGACTATAAAAAAATATGTTTGTTTGTATTTTACCGCTTCCTAATAGTGCATCATATCGCGATATCCACTTTTAAGATCAGGAAAACCGAGTCAAAATGGACTGCGATATATCACGTATCAAATTATAACTTCGTGATGACACAGTATAAAAAAAACATCCATTTGGCCAAAGGTTACGCTTATGCATCCGGTATGCCAGTGTATGAAGTATTTAAGATACACGGTGCATTATGGATTACAAAGTGCCTTACAGATGTGGTGTATTGCATGATTACGTATCTTTTTTTGCGTTCAACGTGGTTTTACGGGATGACCGTAAAAGTAACAAAAAATTGGAATTGAAATAAAAAATACAAAAAGATTCCAAAAAAAAAAACAATTATGTTGATTGCTTAATAACGACATCTCTGGTCCGGGTGAGCGGTTAGTTCCAATGGGGTGCTGAAAGTTCCTCTATGAGGGCTACATCATAGATGTCGCTAGTGACGCTGCTTAAGTCACTAAATAAGAAAACAAACAAGCTGAGATAGATATGTGGTGCATAGGAGAAATTCGTGTCTGTATCACTGTCCAGTCCAGTGGTGGTGCAGCGGTAAAGCACGTGGCACGTCCAGTGGAGGGGTGACCTGGGTTCGATTCCCAGCGCTAGTCTTATTTTTCTGGTTATTCTATGTATCTATATTTCGCTTAAATGATATAAACGTGACTCCAGCTTTACTAATGTTAATCCCCTTTATAGCGAATAGACTTCGTTAATAAAATATGAAGTATATATTGAACATTTCGGTTAATTGGGAACTCCGAAATCCGAAATTTTACCAAGAGTCATTGACTTCTAACCTTTTGTACTTCTGTCAAAAGAATTCTGTATCACTTTCGCTTTGCCTGAGTTCATAGAATTACTCTTTACTTACTAGTTCTATAATAATACCTTTTTGTACAAGTATTTAATATTTACTTTGCTCGGAGGAAGGAAGGCAGTTATTTTATTTTACTTCTTAAATTTTATTAAAAATAAGTACTTAGTCGGAACGTTATCGTAAAAATATTTGATTATGAATTAATTTCATGGCATAAAGTGCCATATACGTGTAGATGAGAGAAAAAATTACAATATTCAACAAATTATTTTACCATTTAAACCCAAATATAATCTTATATAGGTATGCTTAAAGTGACACTTCTCTATAAATTGACTAACTTAATTGATGTATTAATAATTACATAGTCAACGAGGAAGCCGTGGTGGCCGAGTGGTTTGACCTATGGCCTCTCAAGCAGAGGATCGTGGGTTCAAACCCCGGCTCGCACCTCTGTTTTTCGAAATTAATGTGCAAAATTGCCGAATTATTATTAAATTCTTGAAATTTACCACGAGCTTTACGGTGAATTAAAACATCGTGAGGAAACCTGTACAAACCTGAGAAGCAGTTCAATGGTGTGTGTGAAGTTCCCGATGCGCACTGGGCCCGCGTGGGATTTACGGCCCAAACCCTCTCATTGTGAAAGGAGGCCTGTGCCCAGCAGTGGGACGTATATATAGGCTGGGATGATGAGTCAACGAGGATTAGTTTTTGTGGTAAAATGGCTTATGGTGGCTTAGCGATTTGTGCAAAAGCTTTTATTGTGTCAGGAATAAAAATTGTGTGCTTTGTAATTTTAAGTAATGAAACTAGGAATTAGTCCTAACTCTTGCAATGAGAGGTTTTTGACAGGTTAGTAGTACTGACTCCATATTATTTTAAAACGTAAAAACACAGTTTTTGAACCTTGCCAACGGAACCCTATTACTGAGACTCCGCTGTCTGTCTGTCTAAGGGCTCTATCTCTTGAGCCGTAATAGCTAGGCACTTAAAATGTTTACAGATTATGTATTACTGTGGCCGCTAAAACAACAAATACTGAAAACAGAATATAATAAATATTTAAGGGGCCCCCCATTCAACGAACGCGATTTTTTTTCCGTTTTTTCAGTTTTTTGCTCGATATTAATAACGGCAACATGTAGACGCTTGAAATATTCACAGAATATTTAGTTGTATAATCACTTTAAATTAAATAATTAAATTAATATTTAAGGGGCCTCCTATACAACCAATTTCTTTTTTTCCTTTTTTTAGGGTTCCGGATCCAAAATGGCAAAAACGGAACCCTTATAGTTTCGCCTGTCTGTCTGTCTGTCTGTCCGCGGCTTTGTTCAGGGACTATCAATGCTAGAAAGCTGTAATTTTTCACGGATATTAAACTATGCCGACAAAATGGTACAATAAAAATGTCAAAAAAAATTTTTTTAAGAGTACCTCGCATAGACAAAGTCAGGGTGATTTTTTTCTCATCTAATCTTGTAGTGTGGGGTATCGTTGGATAGGACCATTAGGGGTTTTCTAAGACGATTTTTCGATTGATTTGTTTGCGAGAAAATCGAGCGTCCCCCCCCCCCCCCTAAAATCTAAACTAGTGTGTGAAAAAATTTGAAAAAATTCAGAATGGTTATAAGTATATCAAACTTTCAAGGAAAACTATAACGGTTAAGTTTTCTTGAGAATTATTAGTAGTTAAAGAGTAAATAGCAGCCTAAGGTATAAAATACACCAAAACTTGGAAGATTCCGTATAAAATACGAAATCCTTAGAAAAATATTACTTATTTTTTTCGTAATGGCTACGGAACCCTATTTTGGGCGTGTCCGACACGCTCTTGGCTGTTTTTTTTGGCTAATATAGATAAGCAAAAAAAGTTAAGATTTTTTTCAATTTGCTTTTATTTTTGCCCTAAATTTAGTACACTGGTACTTACGAGGTTAAAAATACAACGATGGAAGATAAGAAATCACGAACCGAAGGTATCTAGTCCTCAAACCGGATACGTTAAAATATCTCTCATGCCACATTTCATGAGACAGATTCATTCTGCCAACTCGGCTAGAAATAATTGGCAAACAGTCTGTGAAAAGGAAAACCATTTATTTCACCGCAAGAAACGCATTTCATTCTTACCTGAGCTTTCACTGATTCATCGTTAGACATTCATAATTAATTCATTAGGTGGGAGTCTGTAGGCGACATTGTTCGCGTAATAATGATAATGATTTTTATTAATGCATTACAATTTACTCCTCTATGATATTTTTGGGTATTTAGTAAGTATTTAAGGGACATTATAAAACTATATATTTAAAAAAATATCATCAAAATGATGCCCTCATTTTATAGTAAAATTATGATTTTGTTGAAATATGTCATTTGTCAAATTACAAAACTAAACTAGTTATATCTATGACCAGCAAAATTGTAACCACATTTTTATTAGAAATGACCGCCGAATAATAATTATAATTATAAACCAAAATATAAAAAGACAGAATTAAGCTACGCAGCTCCGCTTGGCGGAGCTTCAGTTTTGCCAAGTTAAGGCGTTTTTAATAGGTTCTCAAAAATGCAATAACACTATTAATCAAATAATTATTATTAAAGTGGTAATTTATTTAAATACATTAAAACATATTAATCGCCAGCTTTAAAGGGATGAAAAACGTCTTTGAATCACCACAATGTATTCTTATACCCTATTCTCAGATTTAAAAAATACTACTTAAAACTAAATTTAATAAAATGCGAGCTCCAAAGAAACCAACTCAAACGTTGTTAATTTAATAAGTAATATGCAGATGGCTTCTCGCTGGCAATATAAAAACATGTTTAAGATTGAAAGCGAAGACTGCGAAGACTTAAGTTGTGTATTTTTTAATAAAACTTCAAGAACCCGTTTGACTTGGCAAATTAAATTTTAGAGCTAAACTGTAATTAAATTACTGTGTAATGAAACTTTTTCTCTGTGTAAAAGAACAGTCATGACTTTGCTTGGGTAGCAACATACTTCAATCTGTTTATTATACCCCCCAACTGTTGACTGGGCCTAATTACATGACAAATTACAAGCTAATGTATTTGGCGATTTTGTATTAAAATTCACTAATACTATATGCTTGTAATTTGTTACGCGATTTGACCCAGATTATCAGACAACGCTCTAAGCTAGCGTCACTGGAGCTTCAGACTTGAAATTTGTGCCACATATTCCTCACTGTAATAGAAGTTCGCTAAAAAGGGGTTTTACTAAATTCCAACGGGACAGGAAGCTTTTTTTAGTGTTTCACATAAGCGTATCTTCGAGCACTTGCACAGTCGTACTTTGTTATTATTAAGTAAACGATCATGAAGCGCGTGTTAAACTAAACATTCTTACGTTCTTTCTTTGTAACTTTAACGTTTACCTTCACGAAACGTAGAAAACTCACCACTTTAGTAGTTATACCACCCCTTAGTACTGTATTTTGAATTTTAAACTAAGAAACGATTATACATATCTTAGAAATGCGAAATTTTGTGTTTTTATGTGTGTTTTATTACGTACTGTTTCATCCAAAATCTATTAGCAATTTGAATGAAATTTGACGTTTCATAATCTCAAGAAAAACGTCTAAACTAAGAGCCTCACTCACATAAAGAACTCATCAATTACTTCACTAATATCTTTTATCCCTTAAAACATTCATCAGATCTTACCGGTCAAGATGGCACCGCATTTCCTCTAAAATAATCAACAGTGCGACCACGTGACCGGCTCTTATCTATCCCCTAAAAGATTTATAACGGAGGCGTTACCGCGGTCTATCTTAATCTTAGCAGCGACCCCGTATTCCATTTTACGTCTCTATCAACGGATTTCCCATTTCTGCTGATTTTCTCGAGCCAAAACTTTGTCAGGTTTCTTTCGTAAATTACGCAATGTGCGGTTTGGGTATAATATTTGGATAATTACATGGAACTACGTGTTATTTTCTCGTACAATGATAATAATAAAATGTTTATTGATTAAGTCATTTTAGACAGTCATGTGGGGTAAACCGTTTGCTGGCGTGAATTTTAAAATAACAAATAAAAATTCTTAATATTACATCATGGTCTGTATTTTAAGTTTCATCAAGAACATCCGTGTAAAAACTCTTGTCTTTGGACTATGCGATGGATATTTTGGTATTTTACGCATGCCATGCGATCCCGTAAGAATATAGAAATTAAAATGGCTCGTTCGTATCGCTACACTTCGTTGTGGAGATTTCGGGATTTTAAATGCCTACATTTGTTCCCGTGGAAACATAAAGAGTCAAAATTAGTTTATTGTTTTATTCCTAAGATCCTATCTAAGATATTTTAGTATGAAAGAGAAACACACACACACAAACTAACGCATATTATAAAAAAAAATTTAGTTAATGTGATAATATTGAAGAAATTATAGGTAGAGTCATTCACGATGACGAGTGCCGTGTTTCTTATTACAATGTCATTAATGGCTAATTTTGACAAAATCACGCGTCTTCGTGGATGGCACTAGGTATAACCCTCGTAAAAATGCACACAAAGAATGTTCCTTTGTTTGTTCTAAAAATTCATCCATATTTTTCCCAGGCATAGAGGTACTCCAACCCATTGGCCGCATCTGACGGGACCAATGATTTATACCCCCATAATCCCGTCTAAACAATAAGCTTAGTATATTTTATCAATAGGAACAAATTTAGCCTTTACCTCAACAGGCATAACGATAAACGGTAAAGGTAGGAAAATGTATTGCTTTCCTTTATTTCGCAGCTGTTCCGTAATGGTTTTAGACAAAGTATTTTTGTACGGAAAAATCTTTTATTCCGTCTGGTCATCATGAGATGAGATTTGAGTGGCTTCGTGCTTTTTTACGTTGATCGTGCTCGTATTTTGTTATTTGCAATGTTTATCACAATAGATATTATAAGCAACCTGTTGTTGTTGTTGTTTTAATCATCATCATCATCATCAGCCCGAAGACGTCCACTGCTGGACAAAGGCCTCCCCCTTAGAACGCCACAATGAACGACAACTCGCCACTTGCATCCACCGGTTTCCCGCTACTCTCACGATATCGTCAGTCCACCTGGTGGGAGGCCTGCCAACGCTTCGTTGTTTTTAATATCATAATGTTAAAAAATATTACAATAAAATACGAAGGTCGCAGGGGAGTTATTAGTGAGTTCTTCTTCTATATTTTATCTAGTTGTCGTCCACGACTCCGTCTGGGAACAATTTGCTTATTGCTGTCCGGTGCAAACTGCCTACGCTATTTTTCGGAATGAAAACTGGCCTATGTTCTTAGTAAGATTTTATACTATTAAATAATGGAGATAGTTTGAAAACTTGCGAAGATGATACTTAAGTATCATCCAAATAGGTTAAGTAGTTTAATCCTGTGATGGTAAAGCCAGACAGAGAAGTTTCGCATATTTATGTACTTAATATTGTAAGAAAATAAGAATTACAATTATTGTAATCTAGTATAAGATCTACTTTATGTTACATGTTTTTTATTTTATGTTTAATAATTTGTGACTCTTTGGCAAGTGAATCTCAATTGAGAAATCTGTAGTAAATTAAGTGCCTTTTTTATGATCTGAGAATATAATTTGAATAGGGTAACCGCAATAATTTTAAATAAGGGTATTTAGGATAACATTGATGTTTCGTGAGCTTATGTTTAATAAAATAAGACCAAATGAAACAGGTTCTAATTTTTTTGTAATATAATACATTCAAATAACATGATTTGAACCCAAGAATTCGTAATAAAATAATAAAAAGAAACCTTGTTTCGAAATTGATATTCCGTTGGCAAAGAGATTAACTTTTAGAATATTAATTGGTCTGCCTAGTTTATGAAGGGACATTATTTGAAATTGGATTACGTATGACTTGAGGCATATTATTCTTGTTAAAAAATGGAAAAACATTTTTAAGAATACACGAGAGTAATTATAAACCAGGCTTCAAAATAATGTTTTTTTTGGAGCAAACGAACCCTTACTCGGCTTTTGAAAAAAAAATCTGCTTTTGACAGTTCATTTTTGTAGTTATTCATTAATATAATAATAAAAAGCGGCTTCAACCCAGCTTTGATCAACAATAACATTTTAAAGCTCTGCTTTGCCGTAACAGATCGTCCTTTGAAAAAAAAAATTGTAAATGACATTGTAGAGGACTCCTTTATACATTTTTATGACCGTTTTAGCTACACAATTCAGTTTAAAATTAATGAGGAAATCCTTCAAGCCCCCCGGCGTCGGCTCCTGCGATTATAAACAGAAGGAAAAAAACAATTGCGTTCGTATCAACGAGAATGTTTCAAGCCTTCTGTTTTAATTAAAACTTGTTTTTTATTTTTCTCCTCAAAACACGAGTTAGGAAAATACAACGCTTCATTATTAGATGTTTCGTTATATTTTATCTTAATGAAAACTTTTTTCGATTATTGTTTTTCCAACCCGAAGGGTTCCTTATCTGATAAGGTAACTGTGTTCTGGCTAGTCACTTCCGTTGAATAATACTTGAACCTACTGAACTTACTGAAACTTACTTTTATTTTTCTAATTTACTTTGTTTAGCTACCCTTCATAGTAAAGAAAAATATTATTTATAATAATATATTTTATTTGGCTTGGAAGAAAATATTTTTGCTCAGATTCTTGCGGCACATTCACCTTGGTAATGATGGTATTGCAAAAGCATTAGTAGTATAAAGGAGTATTTTGCAATATAATTACAAATTAAACGGGTTGATATAGGTAGTTTAGAAAATGTGAATTGCTACCTTGTTATGTACATACTTATTGAAGCTTAAATACAGAAGGTAATTTCACATATCCTGGACTACACACTGAGCAACAACAGAAACTAGCTGCTAAAATAGTTGTTGGGGAACTATGTAGCTGCTTAAGATATCCGTAGCCAAATGTAAGGATCTTGACCACCCTCGACATGAGGAGGTCGGGTACTCCCGCCCCGCATTTCAATCCTTAACCGGACCAATTAGACGAAAACACTTTTGAACTCCTTGAAATTTGCAAAGCAGTTGTTTTATATTTTCAGGCACCTAACTTTTTCGCGTTCTGTTCCCGAAGAAACCAGTGGAACCTTTATTATTTTTTATTGCAACACTACACTGTCCGTTTGTCCGTCATAGGGATGTATTTCAAAAACCGTAATAGATGAACAGCTGAAATTTATACATAATTTGTGTATTTCTAGCAGCAAATAATTTAAAAAAACACATTTAGCCGTTTTTGTTGATAGAATTAATACTTTATTAAAAGTTTTAAATATTTTGCATTAACAAAAAAACGAATAAACATTTAAGTAGCAAATTAAAAACAGGCGGTAAAACGGTATGTACGCTTATATGACAAAATAAAATAATTTAACGCGGCAGTACAGTAAGTACTTCAATGCACGGGTGAAGCAATATTTGATATATTGATTTGTACATAAACGTCGTTACGCTGTTATATAACATGCTAAGCCTACCCTCGAAGCCTCAATCAATAATTACCACTACGCGCGTTCCGTTGATTTAAGCCATGCCTTACGTTTAGAAACGTCATGTTCATACTGTCGCATTATATTATGACATTTATGGCAATCCTCAGTATTATAAGAAGCAAAATAATGAGGGTCACAAGACAGACAGATACCTTCGTTCTAGAGTAAATATTTGCGATGCCCTTGGACCCTTTACATGGCTCTTCAAACCACCGGACCGAATGTAATTCAATGTCAACAGAGCTAGAGTTTGTACGGATTGAACTCGGCTTGTGATGTGAGGTATTCCGTACTGTAAAAAGTATACTGTAGACAAGTATTTATCCGCGGCTTCGTACGCGTAATAGTTATTTATGCAACTGTACTGAAAATTCATTGCTATTATAATGATTGCACTTTAGCTTTGTGCGAATGACATTTGACACAACGTTTCGTTTTAATTAAAGAGAGTTGTCCAGATACTTTTTAAATTTAAATAAAAGACAGCTGTGTTACACGAATAAAATTTACTTATTTTTTATTATCCATAAAAACAAAGTACGTCAAAGTAACAAACCGTAATATGCATCTAACGAAACATTAAAAACTAGTTTAGTGATGCGACACCACTGTACCACGTGTTTATCGATACTTTTCATTAATTTGTAAGTAACGAACGTGTAAAGTCGCATTACATTCTGTGGAACCTGTTCGTTCTATTTTCAACTACCTAGTGTGTAAACCGCGGCTTTGCACGCATAAATCAATAGATAGGTACAGCAGTTTAATGATCTCATATTTATCTGGTTTAATTAAGGTGACATGATTATTTAGACATGTAACAAAACATTTACAGAACAACAGAATCAACAATTCAACACAAAAAATATATTTAAAAATGTCCGTCGGCGGCATTTCCGCGTTGAATGGCCAGGCTATTTTTATTGATTTTTAAACATTCCACTTCATAGTCTGTTTTATCGATTGGAGTTTTAAACACTCCTCCTCTCTAGTCTGTGATTTTGAGAATCGTAAGTGTTAATATTATGTAAAAATACGTGTAATTAGATTGTACGTTGCTGTGGTTGTTTGTAAGTCTCTAGTAAAAACATAACATTAACATAGATTTATTTACATAACAATGAATTTTTAAAGTTAATAACGTTGATTCGTATAGTCACCGATTAATGTAACGGAGCAAAGTTCTTTTTCGGTACGTAAATATGATCTGATGATGAAGATGTCCTGAATGTATTCGTCAACGGTAAATCTTGGTAATCCCGGAGATGAGAAAAATACAATATTTAACCTAAATACACTGTAGGGGAGACCGATGAGAGTTGTGACAGAGAAGAGTTGTGACATCGTCGATTTTTGGGAACCTATTAACTGTTTTTAGCAAGCTCGCAACAGAATTGAATCAAAAAAACGCGCGCTATTACGAGTTCGATAGAAGTTAAATAAGTTCTAATAAATCGACGTTGTCCCTACTCTCCTCTGTCACAACGATCCTCGGTCTCACCTAACTGAACAATACTGAAAAACCAGAAAAAAAATCTGGAGCCGGGAATCAAGACGAAGCCTTCGCCAATCCGAGACGCATGCTGTTACCCCTAAACCACCTTCGAACTTTCGTTTCACAGCAATACGCTAATATATTAAAATTTGCGAATTATTTGTCACATCTGTGTGAAATGATTGATGGATGACACTAATATTCATCCAGAACGAGAGATACGGGTAACATTAAATCAGTAAGTAAGAATATATTCTTAAAAACTACAGGGCTTTGGAACTGTGAAAGCTTTAAAAAAATTAACAACACGATTAAAGTTTTAATTCAAATGCTGTTTTTGTGTATTTAGGTACATCTCTTTTAGATAATTCGTTCTTAAATTGAAAGTTTCTATTATGTTTAATAAACAAAGATTACCCTTACATTATTCTTACTTAGGCGATTTAACAATATGCGAGCCGATACCAGTGTCGGACGTGAATAAATATGTATCAGATCGTCCGATACGATATCGGATTCGAAATATCGTAAAATACTTGCATCGACGTTGTTTCGGCGTCCGACACCGATATGAGAACTGATAATGTAGAAACGCTCTTTCTGTTCGCTTTCTTTTCGAATATTTGTAACCTATTGTAGCTGTGATACTGCAGGTGGAATCATTTTGCCCATAACCATGGCCTGTATACAGTCATCTATACGCCACCATAAGCTTTTGCAAATCGCTCCGATACGAAGGGTGATCCTTTGTGATCTTTATTCTTGAATTTAAATACTTTACTTAATTAACGCGTCGCTTTTTTTAGCTAAAACGGCATCGTTTCGACAATGCTTTCAAGATGTAACTATAGTAAAAAAAAATGTAGAGCTGAAATCCAGATTAACTGTGAATTTTAGTTGCTTTGAAATAAATAAACAGTTTGTCGATTGAGTTGATGACGACATGACTAGCTTTTGTCATACAACATCATCGAGCGAAGCGAGTAGGAGTGTTAGGCACAATTGCGACTACAATGTGCGAGCCGAGCGAGCGAAGCGAGCGCGTTGCGGCAGCGGTCAGTGAAGCACCAGGACCTAATTAATTTAGGAAATAATTGGGCCCGGCCCCTACCAGAGCTGGTTGTGTAAGGTGGTCTACGAAGAGTAAGGGACAGAGCTATGGGGAATCATGTTTTGACAGTTCATAAAAACACTACAGTTAATAGTGTCACTAACGCTTACAAGTTTCCGTTTAAAAAATCTTGTTGGAAAAAGACACAGTCTTATTAAAAATTTATAGTTGTGTAGGGATGATGTGTAAATACATTATTTTAATAAGAACCACGTTTCTGACTGTACTCGTACTTTAACCGAGCAATTTATTGTACCGTGCCACGATTACAATGGTTCATTAAGTTATTCTAAATACATTTCATGCGGGAAGGTCAACTCTTTGGTTGGTTAAAAGCTGCGGGCATGGAATTGTTTGAATGCTCGGTTAAGTAATAATAATATAAGAGTATAAAGTTCAATGAGATTTTTTTAGTTTGTACTTTGACGATTTTTTTATTGGTTTCGGTCATCTGATTTTGAACAGAGGCCTTATTGCCTAACCTAACGTTTCTGACACTCGCGATCGCAATCAAATGACAGTTTTTGTCGAGCGTCAGAAACGTCAGGCAATACGGCCTCAGGTTTTAATGTTGTTTTCTGCTGATGATAAAAAGGAGCAATTAGTTTTGAGCAACACGCTTAAAATAAATCATAATGAATTTCTTTTTTTATGTGTTGTGTGATTATGTCAGATAAGTCCACTTATTAGACAGTGAAAACTTAACTTTGACGAAATGTTTGATATCGTTCTATAAATAAATCCGTACGTATAAATTTACACAAAGTATAACAGTTTCCACACAGTTCAGGGAACTAAGATAACCAGACCTGAAGTACGAGAAATCAGTCTACTTAAGGAAGTTTATCGGCCTTACCAGAGCTTAGCGGCTTAGCAACGAGTTGCAGGCTGAGATGACTCAAACTTGTACATATTTACTTTATCTGACTTGGGTATTAGTTGAAAGAGCGAGAATTACATCAACACTCTGAGTGATTTTAAGTTACATCTAGAAAAAAAAAGAAAAAAGAAAGAAGACATTTATTTACATTCACAAAGACACACAAACACAAAAATAATAATAATAAACAACAGAAATAAAAGAAAACAAACATGAAAAAACAAACGATCACATCTCACATCTGAGAGTTATTTTTAACCCCCGACGCAAAAAGAGGGGTGTTATAAGTTTGACCGCTATGTGTGTCTGTGTGTCTGTATGTCTGTGTGTCTGTCTGTGGCATCGTAGCTCTTAAAAGGGTGGACCGATTTGAATGCTGTTTGTTTTATTTGTAAGCAAGTTTTCTAGCGATGGTTCTTAGATATGTTAATGTTGTATCAAAATCGGTTGAGCCGTTTTTGAGAAATTGAACTTGGAAGTGACAAAGTCGGGGGTTTTCCAAATTTTAGTTGATTAGGTTATTGCAAATATTATTATGATATTATCAGAACGAATTTTATTTCATTTACCCTGTCTGCGTCTGTGTTCCCTGATCGCTACAATCTGGCCGTCTTCAAACCTTGGGTGGATGAGCATTTATTAGGCCAGCACGCTCCATCTTAGTCCTTTGCTTACCATCTGGCGTAATTATGGTCAAACGAAAGTTTATTTCTATATCATCATCATCATTTCTGTATAAAATAAATAAATAAAATATTTATTTCAAATAACTATGATCCATAATTTGTGTGCTACGTTACATCTCTATATTATCTTCATAATCAATAAAACTAAAATCAATTAAAATGAAGACCAAAATAAACACAGTTTAGTAAGTTTTATAAAAAAACGCAGTTTAACGGATGGTACGGTCCCTCCCACTCATTTAGTAAAAAAATACTTAAATGTGTCTCAAAAACTTTCAGCTGTCTCTCAAGGCAGAAAATCAACGAGGAAACATTCTTTAATTTTGTGACCGGAAATAAATTTGATAGCTTAAATTTAAGTAAAGTCCGTTCTATAAAAAAAGTTCAAACGCACGAAAACGTGAAATAAAGGGCTCTCCTCTGTCATCCAAAGCAGCATGACAGCTACTCAGATGTCACATCCAACCCACTCCCGAATTAGCAAGGAATAAATGCAATACTGTTACTAAACTGTAACCCTCTCAAGATCAAAGAACTCTCAGAGACCCTCCATCAAACTAAATGCCTTGCTCGAGATGCTTTGCTGATTTTAGTAGTAAAGTTTCTTAGTGACATTATTGCGTTAAATATAATGGAAGATTGTTAATTTATTGCAGTAGCATAAGCTAGCGTTTTTGCTCTCGACAGATCCCGGAGTTCTGAGAAATCCCTTCTCAGTGCACCTTTTTAATATAACGTTTTAAACTTTCGTGATTCTCACTCATAGTCAAAATACCACAAACGGGACGGCACTATTAGTGATCAAGTGCGGGTAGTTCGAAGAACTCGCGCTGCTAGGCAGACTTGACACCCCACACTTCAGTCTTCTCGTGACCACGGCAACTGTAATGTTGCCGAAACGTCGTGGTAAATATTACTTGTATAATAATAGCGTGATAAGTCCCGTTTGTGGTATTTTCACCTTTATAATATTCATGATTTGTATACGTCAAATTTCTAGTCTCTAGCTGCAGTGTTTGACTGTGCGTAGTCATTCATTCACAGTGCAGTTTTGAAAACAAGTTTGGGTCCATGATCTTAAAATTCGAATTTCATCACTTAGAAATAAATTTGTGACAAAAAATGTATTCTAATTTATGTTATATCAAGCTTACCATAATAAGCAGCAATTAGTTTTATTTTAGTTGATTCAAAGGTAGGTAAGTTGTTAATTGATCTATGCGAAATAAAGCCTGATTACATTAACTAACTAATTTTAGAATATAGTCTACGTGGGTTAGCCTGAACTACCTGACGCAACCACAAAGATAATCGTAAAAAATACCTTTCGATTAAAAATAGACCAACCAAAACAATATTCCAATCGCAAGCGCGAAATACAAAAAAAAAACTTGACTTGGAACAAAATGAGCACAGAAAAGCAAGGGATGGCAAAAGTAAGGAATGAGAACTATCTCTGTTGTTCGTTTCTATTATTTTTATCTGGATCGCTTTATTGTGCTCGAGTACAGGCCTTTCTTCGGATCGGGCCCTTATCTGTCGCTAAGAGATTTATTTGCACGCTTCCAGTTTCGCATAAAGCCTCTTCCATATTGGTTTCAGGCGGAATCTGCAAAGTTTCCCCAGTTTATGTTACATAAGTTGGAAAATCTGCAATTAACGGGACCCTGTCTTTTCGCTGAAAATATTTTTTCCTTATTACCGAATACAGTAGGAACCTTGGACTTTTACATCGAGAGGACGCCTATGCTCTGCAGTTAGACGTGAACTGGCTGGATCATTATTGTCGCCGTTTTAAATAAAAACATGTAGTTTTTCAATTTATTGTTGCTATGGTTTTTCCTTACTTCTTTAAGTTTTTCTTCTTGTTAGTAAGAACTACCGACGAAAACTATCTTCAAATATTTCTTTTATGCCTTCTAAAATTCATCTCCTGTTATTTTCATCTATCTTTTGCGTCATAAGTATTGTTTTCTTAGTACCATACTTACTTACACATAATATTATACTTTTTACTTATACATACTTGTTACTTTTTGCCTATTTTTTTTGCTGTAATTTTTTTTCTCATCCATGTTAGATAGAAGACATCTCTAAGTTTGCTTTTTTTCTGTTTATCCGTACTTATATTGTAAGAGTTAATGTACCACAAAATCCGTGTACTAAAACTGGGTTTACTTCTGTGTGATTACAAAACTTCTTCATTGAATATAACAAAATCTCTAAATAGTGTGACTACGTCTTTAGGCATGTATTTTCTATTTCTAAAAGGGAAACTTGTGTTGACTATGGGATTTTAGAAAAGGGCCGCGCCTATTTATCCGCTAAGCACACGCCCTGCGGATGTTGAATATCTTATTATGGACGTTTGTAAGGCAATTAGGTTCTGTATTAGAGTTGGTTTTCTTCAAATAAATTCCAATGGAACGAAAAGCTACAAAATAAACTTTGAATGTGAACGAGTAAGCTAGTAACAAAATGAGCGAGTTTGAGTATGTGTGCAAGAAAGTGGGTGTGTGCGTCAGTGCGTGCAATAATATCAATAAAAGTGCTATTTCAGATAAAAAAGGGGCCAAGTGCGAGTCGGACTCACCCATGAAGAGTTCCGTAGCAGCAAGTAACATAATATAAAAGTTTCCTTTGCTATACGATTTATGACGTATTAAAAAAAAACTACTTACTAGATCGCGTTCAAACCAATTTTCGGTGCAAGTTTGCATGATAATGTACTTACATCATATATTTTTTTTTAATTTCATCATTCTCTTAAGTATGGAAAATCCCCAAAATTTATTGTTTTTTTTTTCTATTTTTGTGCAAAAATTTTAATGCGGTTCGCAGAATACATCTACTTACCAAGTTTCAACAGTATAGTTCTTATAGTTTCGGAAAAAAGTGGCTGTGACATACGGACGGACAGACAGACAGACAGACATGACGAATCCATTCCGGGTTCCGTTTTTAGCCATTTGGCTACGGAACCTTAAAAACTTGGATTCATAAATCGTGACAATGACGAGCAAGCTTGGTCATTGACCCTGACTATGAAGCGAGAGCCCGATTCGGATTACAGTAGGAGACATGTATGTTGAATACGAATGTTTGAATCCCAGTTATGGATGTTACATTTGACCTTAAACCCTGATTCCTTACTTCTTAGTTTCTTGGACTGAACTACGATATACGATACTTGCAGATTAAGGCACTTGTCTCACCGCCAGCGAGGAAACGATTGGCTATCGACTATTTTCTCGCTCAAGAAACGAACAAAAGATATAAGATCCTGTGTGAGTAAAAGAGACACATATATCAATAGTTGATCGCTGGCTGTTCACACTGTTGGCGAGAACTCGCTCTTACATCTTTTGTCGCAGCGACAAGAGCTATAAAACTCGCTGAGCTATAGATACTCGCTCAGCGATGTCAGCTTGGCGGCCACCCCGCACGAGCGAGTCGAGTGGAGCGAGTAATCGCCCGTCACACGCGAACACTCGCTTACAGCCGAGCGACAAAACTACACTCGCTTCTCGCTGCTCGCCCACTCGTTTCTAGTTACTCGCTCTACTCGCTTCTCGCTCATCGTCGGCGGTGGGACAAGTGCCTAAGCTCAATAATTTTTACATTAGTAAATTATTTTTGGATTGTCGGTCTAAATCTAATTTATATGCTCAAGAGATTTAAATTTAAATTCAACTATAAATTTTGCAGCAAATCTGACGTAAGAGTATTTCTATTCAACCTTTGAAGTAAGGTTTCAGTATAATCCTTACTTTAACCTGCTGACACTTTGACAGGCCTTAAGCGTCTAGATTGTGCGCATCGGGTTGATATGGACGATTGAATTATAGTATCACGTCAATCATTCAGTTATAAATAGTTGAGTAAGTCAATACATTTCTCTAACACCCTAAGGTCCAATTTAGTTATACAACTTCAAATATTATGGACTAAGGTAAAAGTACGAGTGCTCGTCAGTGTCCCAATAGTTGGCATCTTTAACCTTATGACATTAGGAATAGAGATGTCAGAGGGTGTCGTCGAGCACTCGGACATTTACCTTATTACCATCTTCAAATTAAAGTGAAAATCAGCGTTATCATTTTTTTGTACCCGTAACCGTAACCGTTTTATAACTTTCATAGAAATATTCATCGTTGATATTTATTTAATAAACTTTATTTATCTTTCATAAAAATACAATATTATCAAACTTCTAGGGTACACTTATCAATAAAAACATACAACACACATTAACCTGAACTAGGAAAATTTCTGTGTTTCAGGTGTCGAAATGGTGAAGTGCTTACCAACTTTGACGTATTTGTTAATAAATTTCATCGTGTGTATGAAAGTTAAAATATTAAATGATGATTTGTCAATTTTTAATATCGATGTTCTAAGACCATTTTACCAAGTCTAAAGCAAACTAAACTATTTCCTTTCATTTTCATTTCATTTCATTTCATTTCATTTCATTACAAAACGGACTTTATGAGACATTTTAAGGTAATAGTAAAAAGTTGATTTATATTTCTTAATAAGTATTTGTTGTAATCGTGTATGCGCAAAAAGCAAAAGTTTACAAAAACCCTTAACTATTAAAAACAGTTTGTCATAAAATAGAATCAAGATTTGTTGGAACCTAATATTAATTCCATACCCTCAGTTACAACAGGCTTGGCAAAAGTAGCGTCTTGCTGATGACATTTTTCATATAAAAAAAAACTGAAATCATGCCGGAATTGTACAAACAGTTCCTTCGAAAATTTAACATTTAATGAGGTCAAAATGGAACCTCTCCAAGACCCCGTTAATTGGCGGTATTACGAAGTTTAACAATTGCCTTATGATTTACCGGCGGGGGCAACCATTTCTATTATGCTCCGGATTGCGATAAGATCGTTTAGTTTTATGGTTCCGTTGAAAATAGCCATTAATGTTTCTGAAATTGTTGATTACCCTGACAAAATGGGATATGGTGCGGAAGAGGAAAACATATTGTGTATTAATTAAGAAGTTCTGACGAAAGTGGGCAGTAAAAAGTTGTAGTAGAAAAAAATAAAAGTCGGGTGCTTATTAAGCGTTGGTGAACTTTTTTTAAAACAATTAAAATTTGAAAAAAACAATTAGGACATGTGGAATGACTTATTGAAAATACAAACTGAGACATGGATGCACACAAAAACCAGAAAAAGAGACCAGCGCTGCGAATCGAACCCAGGTCCTCAGCAATCCGTGCTGCGTGCTATAACCCCTACATCACCGCTGAACAGGAGTCTAGACACAAATTTCTCCTATGAACTCATATCTCAGGTTGCTTTTTTCCACTACACTACTTAAGCAGCAGCACTGAAATGACTAAGATACAACGAAATATATTCATGTTGATATTAATAATTGGAATGAAAATGATAGGATTAATTTTAAAGTTAGGGTAAGGTGGACTGACGACGCCGTAAGAGTTAGAACCATTGGATACAAGTGGCGAATAGTCATTCATTATGACATTCTAAGTGCGAATTTCTTCCGGCTGATGATGATGATAATGAAGAAGATAGGGTTAAAGCTTTAGTAAGAGTAAGATTTGATGAATCATTTAGTCAGTCAGCACTTTTTTCACAATGGACTAACGATGTTCGATGGAACTTTTACGAATAATACTTGCGTGAAATATAATATTAATATTTTTGATTATTCAGCACTACGTAATATCGCCGCGATTTCATGAAAGTTCATTTGCATTGCAAATCCAACTTTATAACTAGTAGTTATTACTTGTCGTTTCATATAACAATCATGGCAAACACGCGTCAAATAAAAGTCGCGCAAAGAACTAATGTGTTAGCGATGGTTTGAAGTGAATATTTTCCTTAAAGAGCGCGCTTAGCGTGAGTTAGCTATATCTCCTTAGATATAATAATTGCATTCTAATACAATAACTCGTAGTAAAGTTAAAGCATATAGCACAAAACTTTTTTGCCTCGTCCACTTGTCATGACCGACGTCGCGTAAAAAAGTTTTTAACCCGGTTGCCTGGGAACCTGGGAATCAAGTTGTTGCGACGCCACTACCATATATCGTTGTTGATGTTGGTCATCACACTTTTCTACCACGTCGTAGTTTCTGAATTCTGTTAATGTGGAGATGGGCAATTTCACACAACGAACATTACTGATAGTAGTTGGTCGGAGATGGTTACAGAGTGGTACCAAAGATTAGAAGACAAAAGACTTCAACCAGTGTGTGTTTTCAGTTGTCATTGTTGATATAAATCCGAGACGTGATGCTTCAGTTTAGGCTTTATAAATGAGTTCAAAGTTGCTCAGCAAGCTATGGAGCCATATCCATCGAATCAGAAGTGGACAAGCCGTATCGGAGAACAGATGGCCATTGAGGACGAAAAGTCCTCGAATGGAGACCCTGGATGAGCAAGCGCTGCGTAGGACGTCCACCAACGAGATTGACGGATGACCTGGTTAAAGCCGCGGGTTCATGGTGGATGCAAGCCGCTTCCAACCAAAGCATCTGCGATGGTAAACGTGGTATTGTCCACCAGTGGACGTCCTACGGCTGATATGATGATAATGACGGCCCAAAATCAGGGCAAAGGTCAGACAACGGATTCATTGATCAAATGACCTCTGACAGTCGACTGAAAAGCTGTTCATTATACTGGCGCACGACCAGGTAAAGCGGCTTTAAAATAAAGAGCCCTTTACGAGTCAGTGAGTGGACGTGGGCTGGTATTATTGAATCAGCTCCAAAATTTAATACCTCAAAAAGCATGTCAAACACCGAACACGTGGTCATGACATGTATTTTGGTGCAAAATATACGATGTCGTTTGGCCGACCAATTTGTCTCTATCAAACGTTGCATGGCATATCCATAATAGAATTTGTTTCGCTGCAGCACTCGGCGATGGATTTAATAAAACTGTCGTAAAACCTGTTTTTAACTAGCGGTTGTAAAAATAAAAGTAGGCGCTCATAACTTAATACATATGAATTGTTAAGTTGGTGACCAGTCTGAATTGTCAGGGTTGTTTTAAAATTACCATTTTTAAATAATATTCTAACATCACCCAAAACAATCCCTCATCTCATTCAGTGATTAGACTATAATAATATATACATTTCAACTTTTGTGTTGTTCTACCGTCATCACAGCTAAGCCTATACTTTGTTCGCAGGTATGTCTAGTAGGTTTTTGTTTATGGAGAAGCACGCACACATATACACCTATACAAACTTCCAGATTTAAAATAGAAGTAGAATTAACTTTTAAGAGAAATTCGAAGTTACTGCAATCCTTTGGCTCTTGTACCTAGTTTGGTAAGCAAAGAATACAAAATTAAAAAAAAAAACTTTTAAAAACTAACTTTACCTTCCACTCATTCACAATCATTAATTTCTTAAATAAAGTCGCCATTAACGAAAACTCAATGGCATATAATAAAACATTACTATCCAACAGAGAGAAATATCACATTCCGGTCCCGTGGGCCTTTGCCACAAAGTATCTAATAAACTTAGCCTCATCTGCGAAGATGCCAGACGCGTCGCTAACGTTATACCGACCTTGAAACTTTGTCATAACTCGCACAAAGATGCTTTGGACATAATCGTCATGCTATTTATGTTCTTACTTTATATTAAGTACGTATCAGATCAACTGTTACTTGATAAGTGCTGGTATATATAAAATTGGGTTTTATATTGTGAAAAAAAATGCAAATGGAGAGATTGCGGTTTCTATTGATAACCACTGTTTGCCTTTTAGAAAGGCTCAGAATCACGCAATGAGCTATGGAGAGAGCTATGCTTGGAGTTTCTTTGCGCGATAGAATCCGGAATACGGAAATTCGTCGAAGAACTAAATAAAGTCACCGACATAGCTGTAAAAATATGCAAATTGAAGTGGCAATGGGCGGGCCACAGCGCTCGAAGAACACATAATTGGGGGAGAAAAGTCCTCGAGTGGCGACCACGAACCAGGAGACGAAACCGGGAAACCGGTGGATGCAAGTGGCGAGTTGTCGTTCATAATGGCGATCTAAGGTATTTGTTGCTTTATCTGACGAAATCTGCGCTTTGTACCCGTATTTAGCTATTATTATTTGTTTTTTTTTTTATACAAATTTGGCATAAATACAATAAAAACCGGCCAAGTGCCAGTTGGACTCGCGCACGAAGGGTTCCGTACCATCTATTATACAACATTCATTAGACATTAGCAAAAAACGGCAAAAAAATCACGTTTGTTGTATGGGAATGGGAGCGAGCCCCCCTTAAAATATTCATTTATTCCGTATTTGTTGTTATAGAGGCCAAAGTTATACATAATCTGTGAAAATTTCAACTGTCTAACTATCACGGTTCATGAGATACAGCCTGGTGACAGACGGACGGACGGACAGCGAAGTGTTAGTAATAGGTCTTCCGTTTTTACTTTTGGGTAAACCTAAAGTACTAGAGACACAGTATCATACCGGCTTTAAAAACTTAGCAAGTATCAACAAAGATAACCGTAACAAGATCGTATAATGCAGACATTGTTTTGGCCTAACTAAAATTTGGGGTCGTAAAACGGGACGACGAGACATAAACACCCGGACGGGAACAGATGTTTACATGAGATGTCGTAAATTCAAAATCGATAATAGTAAAACACTCGTTACTATAGAGCGATCGATGTACAAACTTTCGGAGTATTTTGAAGTACCTGACGGTTTGAAATGTGCACATTGAAATTATTTCCAATAAGCAATATATTTACCCAAGCTCTCACATCTGAGAGGAGGCCTGTGCCCAGCAGTGGGACGTATATAGGGTGCGATGATGATGAATATATTTACACCTAAAGTCGTAAATGAACAAAAATGGAAGGTAGTTTTAGGTGAATGTTAAGGCTTGTAAAATATTTGTTGGTAGTTTGTTAATGATAAAGTGGGTACATTCAATGACAAATTTTTAGTTTGTTTTGTTTCGTTAGTTTAACACTATGAAGTCACTCGTGCTTTGAAATAAATAAATAAATATTATAAACATCAGATTCTCATAGAGGGCATGCATGGTGCTTCCGCAGGGTGAACACCGGGTCGGGCCGGGGGTCGTGTTGCTCTGAGAATGAACTCTGGTTGAGTTCGAAACGCGTTAGCGTAGGACGGTGATGATGATAGTTGGCTTTGTGTGTGGTCTTACAGCGTGAAGGCGGAGGAGCCACAGGAATATACGAGTAAATTTGTTGCATAGACGATATGTAGTTACTTAAATATTAATGCCTCGCCTTATTATAATTCGTTTTAAACTTTAGTAGTTTTACCAAGGTTTTACCACAATTTTAACACCACACCATAATTACTCAAACCATTACTTTAACTCATAAAACAGAAGTATAAACTGACAGTATTAATAAAACTTTGCTGGTGTCCGCGGGATGTTGGCAAAAGTCAAATAATATGCTTTATTCAGTTCATTTTGTATTCCGGACATGCTTTTATCTGTCCTCCCTTTTGTTATGGTCACATAAGAGTTATATATGAATTGTATAAGGGTACAGCTGAGATATTAGGTACTTAGATAATAATGCTCGGTGTGGTTTTGAAGACAGAGCGAGTGCCCGCTCCTCGGCTTATTTAGGCAGTTGATAGAATAGTTGTAAGAGAGCGACTTAGGGGTTTCACAGGAAGGTAAATTGCGCGGTGTTTAAGCTACTTAACTTGGTGTTAATTTTAGCTATAGGATTAAAGAGGATTGAGAACTAATTGTAGGTTGCTAGCATCCGAATTTGGAGTTATAAAGGTTTCGTTCCTTAAAACAAAAAAGCCGCAGAGTTGGCCAACTACATTTCAATATAGATCTACAGTTCACTGACTAGACTATCGTCGTTTTGTATATCGTAGTGTGAGCTGTGCTACACGCACACTCCCAACCTGTAACCGTGTAACCTTTAATAATAAGAATTCATTTACGTTAACAGTAAGTACTCAAGCCGTGAGCCGTGGTGAGCCATGGTGGCCTAGTGGTTTGACCTATCGCCTCTATAACAGAGGGTCGTGGGTTCAAACCCCGGCTCGCACCTCTGAGTTTTTCTAAATACATGTGCGGAATTACATTTGAAATTTACCACGAGCTTTGCGGTGAAAGAAAACATCGCGAGGAAACCTGCACAAACCTGCGAAGCAATTCAATGATGGAGCAAAACTTTTGTGATGATGATAGCTTTACACCCTTGTGAACCAAAATAAGCCAAGTTTGCTAGGTCTTGAAGAACATTTGATTCAATCCTTGTGTTTTTATCGGGGCGTATAGCGCCAGTATCTCTGTAAGCATACAATTTGCATTCAATTAGATTATATTAACAAAAACTACAAGAAATTCTTAGCTCTTCGTCAAGAGAAGACTTTTATATAACATTAGAAACAACATGATTATAATTTTTAAATTATTTTTTTCCGATTATTTGCTTTTCCGATTATTTGCTTGTCCTAAAAAGTTTTATTTTGTGCTTTACACCGTTTGAGCCCCAAGGTATCGATAACATTATCTATCTGATCATACTTTTGTAATACTAAAACATCTAAGTTTTAGTATCACAAAATTATATTTTGCACGAGAAGTTCTGTGGTCACGCGAAGCTTGGCAAAGCCCAGTTTTATTTTGAACATAAGAGCCACACCCGGCGAGTAAAGGTCACTTCACAATAGCCCATGCCCTTTCAGGCTAAACTTGTGACCCACTAAATTATCATTGTCAACCATAGATTTATTAATTAATAGAGGAGTATTACGGAAAATTTAATTTTCTAATACGTAAACAAGTGACAGATTGAACTGTGTCTGTGCTTTGTAGCGGTCCGAGGGTCACCAACGATGCTCGTTGAAAATCAGCGCTGGGGTATTTATTAACGCTTCAGCATTATGCTTCTTCTAGATTCACAACCGCAATGACACATACTTTCCTTCGTGCTATCTATTGGTACTTAACACTATTGTTGTGAATAAATGTATTTTCACATACATACTGTCAAATGTAGGGTAGCACATAACACTAACAACACACAGTTGTAATGATGATGAAAACGCGGGTAGTTATGTGCCGGTGTCAGTTTCGTCGGGTAGTCGCGCGAGCAGAGCGGCGGCGCGCAGTGCGCGTGTTGCAGCAGCCGCTGAGTCGCGTTGCTCCGAAGACGAAGGGCTACGGATTAGCCCGAAACATGCCGAGCTAAATTCGATTTAAGACGTGAGTTATCCGGGTCATTATATTTAATATGAGTGAGTCTCACGGTAGTTTCATGTTAAAAAAAAAACCTTGTCATATTTTTCTATGCATAGCTATGCAGGATCTTGAAAACAACTTATAACGCCTTCTTTGTTTTGACGTTTGGCCGTGCCTTTTGAACAGGCATTTAGGTGATGCTCCCCGATAAATACGCCATAAATATTTAATTCACGTCTAAGAACAATTTGAAGGAGATATACGATTTCCTCTTACGATTATCAGAGGCGGAAACACGACTCTTAAGGTATGGTTCCGAAAGCAGTCTGTATTTGTATGAGCTATGTAACTTGCAAATTTTTTGTATGTTTTGGTTTTAAACTTTGAAAACTGTTCGACATTTTTTAGTACGCAATTGAGCCAAAATTGGCCATGCTTATGTATGTATATGTATGCTTGCTTCGTCGGTGACTATACAATAACCCGGTAGTAAAAACTCTTCCGGCTGAAGGCCAAGATCGTCCCCGCCAGTGCAGCAGTGGGCAACTCTTCAAAGGTTCATAATATCGATTTGAAACTTGGTGCAGGTATGTTGTTAGGTTAATAATGCAAATACAATCAAAATAGACAAACTTACGCAAAAAAGCTTCGACAAAACTTTTTTATGTTGCTGCTACTCAATTTAAACGCGAATAAAACATATTGTAATGACGTTTAAAACGTTTGCGTTTTTCACACTTGATTAATCCTACACCCGGGACTAAGTTCAAGTCAAAACTTGCCACAAGCTTTACGAAGATGGAAAACATGCATAAACCTAAGAAACAATTCAACATTGTGTGTAAAGTTGTCAGTCCACAGGGGTCCACGTAGTGTCCAGCTGTGGGACGTATATCTATAGGCTGGGTTGATAATTAACATCACTTTTTTATAAATAAGATAAATCGCTCAGCATCATATCAATCGCAGTTCTCGGAACCATATCTTAACGACTGAGTTTTCCGAAGAAATGATTTGATAGCGCCACAGCGTACGATTAGAAGCGCCTTCATTTTATTTCCCCGGGAAGACTTGAGGAAAAATCGTTTTAATTTTTGTCACTTCGATAGCTTCGCCGTTTGATGTTAAAAGAGTATTTTGCTGATTGTACAAAATTACAATCATCTTTATAATCAAACGTGAGCAATAAATCAGTGGATTTGGTTACTGACTTTTAAGTTTGTTACACTAGCTGTTGCAACCGACTCCGTCCGCCTAGAATTCGTTTATCGCTATGCCGCGGAAACTATGCAATTTTCCGGGATAAAAACTATCCTATGTCCTTCCCTGGGACTAAAACCATATACGGAATTTCATCTGAATCGGTTCAGCGGTTAAGACGTGAAAAGGTTACCTCCAAACAAACAGTCTCGCATTTATACATTTATTAGTGGGATCAAAAAAGCCCAAATGTTACTGGACTAGCCACATTTATCGCATTCACCCAGAGGGTCAGCACAGGTTACTACTAAGTGGATGCCTTACGATGGTAATTAGCACTGCGGCAGGCGAAGGCACAGAATCTGATGATTGTACCGTCCCTCTCACTCTTGTATTAAATAGTATAAGTGTCAGAGGGACTGTAGGAAGGGAAATGGAAAATGCAGGGGAAAGACCTTTGCCCAGCAGTGGGACGTGCATAAGTCTGAGATGATAAATACTACATCAGGAGACCTTGCCATACCGGATTCAAGGCCCTGGCCGCACTGCGAATTTTTTTCGCGCGGTTTTTTTCTCGCCAATTCTGTAACACATTGAAGCTTATACGAGTCGCACTGGCGGAAAAAAAATCGCAAAGAAATGTTATGTAAAGCGCGGAATATAGTTCGCGCGAATATTTAAATATCGCAGGGAATCAATTGGCAGTGCGGACAGGGCCTTAGTGAGATTACCTTTTTTGCGTGCATGTTACATGGCATGTTTTATGTATTTAAGCACCAATTTGTTTGCCTAACATACAGGCTACTTATGTATCCTAGTTTAGGCATTATATTCCATTAAATAGTATTGCTGTAGAAGGTGTTTGTTAAAGTTGAGCCAAAAGACTAGTATAGTACGTATGTACCTAGGTATAATACTTGGATTAAAAAAAGTTCTTACTAACCATTATAATCATGTACTTCAATTGTATAAATGAATTGAATTGAATGGTCACTCTGCAATTGAAAATATGGGTGTTTAACTTAAATATAATTGTGAATGATCTATTATCATTTACTAAAGGTGTAAGGTTGGTCCTGCTCATGTATCCCAGATCACCCAGTATAGGTACCTATAGATCACCACACATTATATCAGCCGCAGGGCGTCCACTGTTGGACTCATAGACCTTCAGTTGCTTCGGTTGGAAGCAGCCTGCATCCACCGTGAACCCGCGGCTTTAACCAGGTCATCCGTCCATCTCGTTGGTGGACATCCTACGCAGCACTTGCCGATCCGCGGTCACCATTCGAGAACTTTTCGGTTCCAACGTCCATCTGTTCTTCGTGCTATTATGGCCTGCCCATTGCCACTTCAACTGGCTAATTCGCTTGCTATGTCGGTGATCCTCGTTCTTTTACGTATCTCCTCATTTCTGATTTGATCCCGTAGTGAAACCTCGAGCTCTCTCCATAGCTTGCATACCTATAGTCATTATCATCATCATGTCAGCCGAAAGACGTCCACTGCTGGACATAGGACTCCCCCAAGGCTCTCCACTCAGACCGGACTTGTACTTTCCACATCCATCGCGATCCCAACCAACCAGGTCGTCGCTCCATCTTGTTGGAGGCCTACCGACAGCTCGTCTCCCGGTCCGCAGATGCCATTTGAGAACCTTCAAATGTGCCCCGCCCACTGCCACTTCAGTTTCGCAATTCTTCGGGCTAAGTTCTACTGCGGATTTCATTATTTCTGATTCTATCCCGCAGAGAAACCCCGAATACTTATAGTATTGTATTTAAATCTTACCTGAAATAACAGTATTCTGAGTAGCAGTCGGCGTGGAAACAGCCAGTAACAGGAAAGCGATCACCGTCCTTCCCGCACACTCGACACTATACATTGCGTATCTATCTAACTATACCTATATTTACAAAAGCCGTTTATTTCTGAATACGTCTGCCCCGGTTTTCCATACTAGGGTACCGTGATTTCAGCCAAATCTGAAACAAGGAGGACTAATTAGATTTTGTAATTACATCTTAAGCCGGTTGTTCGGGAGAGATTACTTAGCCGAATTACGTAAGACTATGAAATATTACGAAGAAATATTAAACCCGCCTACAGTTTATACGAGTATGTCTGAGATGATAAAGAGTTTTGATCCAAACCGAGTAGGTAAGCGTGACACAAACTCACATATTTACGTAGGTTTCCGTTATATTTTTAGTGAGGGATCTTATTTTATTTTTAACCCAAGAGGGGTTATAAATTTGATACCATTATCTATCTGTCTGTAGTATCGTAGCTCTCAAACGGATGAACCAATTTCGATGTGGTTGTTACTGAAAAAAAAGGTTTGCTAACAGTAACAAAAAAATGTTGCTTATAACATAACTTGAGCGATTACAAAACTACGGCTTACTAGTAGCTAAAAGTTAGGTGACGTCTTTCAAAATCAGTTTTGCAATATTAGCATTACCTATTTGGTTCCTGATTAGTAAATTTTGGCTACACGTCAAGTAGCCTAACCAGTTCAGTTATCCTTTTTTTTCAGTGATTATCTAGCTGAAAGCCAGTTTTCTTGCGGTAGTTTTTTTAGCTATAATAATAATGATTTTATTTTATGTTGATGATGTTTTGTTGTGTTGTTGTTGATGTTTTATTTAATTCGCTTGAGCTTCCGTAACGTGGGCTGAAGGTTTGGCAGTTGTTCTAATATTATAAATGCGAAAGTTTGTGAGTATGTGTACGTGCCAGTATGTCGGTAACTCCTCCACGTAAAACTGATGAACATATTTGAATGAAGAGATTTAAATACGTTTATATCTGGACGGCTGGAATAACGCATACGCTACTTTTTATCCTGATTGTCTACGGTATATATGTAAGTCTAGTGTTGTATCTTAGAACGTAAATGAAGGCCACGATGTTATTTTTGGGAATTAAGTAATTTTTTTCAACTATTTACTTTATTTATTTGTCACTAAAAAAAAACAGCATTACAGATAAATCAATGTGCTGTAAAATTCAGATTATGCAAAAAACCGACCAAGTGCGAGTCGGACTCGCGCTCGCAGGGTTCCGTACCATATATATATATATATATATATACAACATTAGATATTAGCAAAAAAACGGCAAAAATACAATTTTGTTGTATGGGACCCCCCTCTTTAATATCTCGTTTATTCTGTTTTTAGTATTTGTTGTTATAGCGGCCACAGTAGTACATTATCTGTGAAAAATTCAATTCTCTAGCTATTACGGCTCAAGAGATAGAGCCTTGTGTTAAACGCACGGAGGGACGGACGTATGGATGGACAGACAGACAGACAGCGGAGTCTCAGTAATAGGGTTCCGTTGGCAAAGATACACAAAAAAAATAAAAGAACATACAAAAAACCTCATTAGGGATTTTTTGAAGGAACTATGTCCATATGTTTATGCCAGGGAACTAGCTTATTATTAATAATAATAGGATGAATACAATATAAAACGTGTAAATAAGCATCCAAAAAAAATCCCAGTTGCCTTGTTTATAGTAATCCCGAGCCCAAATTCAAACAACGGCGAGTGACCGCATCAAATTCGAGGAACTTGTAAAAACTGGAAATAATACAGAAAAAGAATGACTTTTCCAAATATAATCTGTTTTAATTTGATTGCCAACGTGTGCCCATCTCGCCGCCCTCGAGGCTTAAAGTTATGAGCTTATTCAATTTTTTTATTGAGCTGTGTAAACTCAAGAATTTCATCCCCAAAGGCTAAAGTTATGCCAAAATTTAATCCTCGTGGAAAACGGATAAAAATTGGACCGAGATCTTTTCGCAGTATTTGGACTTTAAGTAAGGGAATAATTTAATTAAGTCGCATTTATGGAATGCTTCTTTTTCTTAATAGATTTATATGAAGAGAAACGGTGTTAATAGGTACCTACCAGTTCTCGGATGTTATAAGCAGTTTATTTAACGTAGTGAAGTCGAAAATGTTAAAAAAAACTTGTCTCTACTAAAACTAAGGTAGCTTCTGCAATTTTAATAATTGTATTCTACAATGATATTATATAATTTTAATTGTACCATTATAATAATGTATGTTTTTCTTAAATAAATATATAATATTTGAATAAAATTACTATCTGCAATGATGCTCTGGATAATAGCTACCATCGTATTGGTAGCAACAATGTGATATATATGTCAAATGCGGCACCTATGTCATTAACGCGGCGAAAAAAAAAGCAACTGTACGCTTTTGACAAAGGGAGCAGAAAGGACAAAAAACGTGTATGAGAGAGCTGCCGATGCGTAGAGGAGCATAGTTTTGTTTTATGAGTAGGTACATACATCTATTATTATATTTAAAAAAATAAAATTTACTAGCCTTTGCCTGTGGCTTTGCACGCGTGGCCTATGAGGCTTTCCAAAAATTTCGTTAGTTTTCACTTATGAATACGAGTACAGTACATAGGTAGGTATGGAAGAATATTCTTGCAAAATTTTACATGTGTTTGAGATTTCACCTAAGTCCACCTCAGTCTCGTGAGATTATTGTAATAGCACATTTAGTTTCAAGATCCAGATGATCTTCATACCAAATTTCATCCAAATCAGGTCACTGGTTTAAGTGTGAAAGAGAAACAAGAACGACACATACTTCACGTTTATAATATGAATAGGTACCATTCGTTTTAATGTATTGTTTTTATCTGGTTAAGTCCAATGTCATCATCATAATATTATCAACCGTAAGACGTCCACTGTTGGAAATAAGTCCCCCAGAAATCTCGTTGGTGGACGTCCTACGCTGCGCTTGCTAATCCGTGGTCTCCATTCGAAAACTTTTCGCCCCTAACGGCCACCTTTCTCCGTGCTATATAGCCAAATCCAAAGTCCAATGTAAAAATAACAAATAACGACAAACTAATGTTAAGATGACAGAAGCTTAACAAATTTAATAAGCGGGTAGGACTTTACATAATGTAATTTGATGTAGATAATTAATTCCCAGTACCCAACTGAATATTAAATTCGTGAGAATGTTTTTCCTGTTAACAAGACGTTAGGTGCTTAAATATTTTTGAATAGCACAAAGGAAATTCCTGCAGATACTTTTACCTTTAAATAACGCATATATAATAATTATTACGGGATCAACGTTTTTGTAAAGCGGAATATTTTAATTTAGCGTATTAAAAGGTCAGTGAGCCGTGACACGGCTTGGAAATGTGGAATATGATATCGCTGGAAATATAGCGAGGTGTTTTGCTTCAGTTCAATCGAATGCCTGCGTACTTCTCACTTCATTTGATTATTCTTTTCTGTGGTAAAAATGTTTTGCTTTTCTACCAAGTTTTGTCATTGCTTTTTTACCTATTTCTCTTCCAAGTACCTACTTCTACTTTATGTACGTAATCTGTGTTTTCTGTACTGCTTACTATGTGTTGGTGTTAAATAAAGAGTCATTGTATTGTATTGTATTTTGTCCACTACTGCAATCGATTATTGCTCATTTTAAAGGAGGAAGAATGCGTTTGGGCAGGTGCACCCCTAGCAACAGCAATTTGTTAATTTATTTATAAACTGGTTAGAAGTCATGTACCTTATGTTTGGGTACGAGGTTCGTTTAGGCTAGATTATTATTATTAGTACCTAATTTAAATGCTAAATACATAATATTGTTAGATCTAATTATTATTTAGTCTAATATTCAATGTTCTAAAAAAATGAACAAAAATAATGAATATTTGATACTTGGATAGGCGAAAGAGTAAAGGGTGGACGGGGTGCAAAGCCCCCAAAAGGTTAGTATTGTGTCAAGGCGCGAAGCACCTTATCTAGGCGGAATAGGAGTTCCGCGAAGCGGAGCTCCGTCGACTTCGCCTCAGAGTCGTTAAATTCATATTTGTTTTCCAGACATAAAACTAGTGGTAACAATATTTGGAATAACAATTTTATACCTATAATAGATTCGACAAAACAGTGTTATACCATACAAATGTTATACTTACTAAACAATTTTCCGACGAAAACATTTTATGAAAAACAATTTCGACCAAACATTTTTCGAAATTTTAATCATTCTACGAAACGTTTATGCAAAACAATTTTAAACCAGTCGATATATACCCCACAGGCAGCTTATAGCCGATGTGTGCATAATATTATTATCATCATTCACTTGTGTAATTGATACTTATTCATAACAAGAAGCTAAATCGACATAGTTAAAATCGTCGATTCAGATTAATAAAAAAAAGATTAATTGTACGTTGTGCTGTTGAACTGTTTGTCTTAAAATGAGAGGGCTTGGGCTGTGGTACTCACGCGGGCCCAGAGCGAATTGCGAACTTCACACCTAATCAACGATATAATTATTTAAAAGATTTTATTTTTGTTTAATAAATAATTCACTTACAAATATAGTAAGAAATCGACGAATTGTTTTGCAAGGTGTGTGCAAACCTTTCTCCATAAAGCTCGTGGTAAATTTCAAATGTAATTTCACACATGCGTTCAGGAAAGCTTGGGTGCGAGTCCGGGATTGAAACCACGATCCTCTGTTTATCAAACCACTAGGGTACCACGGCTCACCAGATAATGCGAATAGACGGATTTTGCAAGTCTCCGCTCCGCTCCACTTAGGACATTGGATTTGGATCCCAACTTAAAAATGATTACATAAAACTCAGTAAACCGCGCAAATGTTTTCAGAATCTGTACTTTATACACTTTGGGCTGTTAGCTCGTCAATTCGAACAAAATTTGAATAATTTCATATTGCAATTCTTTAAGTAAATACGCGGTATGTCCTAAATGCTCAGTCACCGTATAATTTTTCCTCGAAACTCAGCTGAGTGACCCGCAATTTTGTTTAATTCAAAGCCAAATACCTATGGGAAATGAAAAAGTTGACTAAGCGCGAGACGGTGTGGATCTCCGTTTTCCCCGTTATTCGGTATATAGAACAAACAATTGTGAATTAAGTTTTTAAATTTGACTTTTAATTGACATTGATGGACTCAAAGGTCTGTAAAATTTTGTGTTGGAGTCACATGAAAAAAGGAAAAGTACATTTCTCGTTTTCAGTACTGGCTTGATTTAGCTCGAATTGTCTACATGTGCGAATGAGAGTGAAAAGTGGGTCACTTGCATGGTTTGAAAATTGAAATGGACAAGTTCTTTACGTTAGTACAGTCACCAGCAGAAGTAGATGAGCACTGATAATGTTGTGTTACTCAAATTGATCTAAACACTCTTAAGATTGTTTTTTTGGAATCTTTTTGTATATTTTATTTCAATTCCAATTTTTTGTTACTTTTACGGTCATCCCGTAAAACCTATATCGAAAATACAAACTGAAATATAGATGCACAGAAAAACCAGAAAAATAAGACCAGCGCTGGGAATGGACCTGGGTTCGATTCCCAGCGCTGGTCTTGCCAGTATAGTAGATCGTTTTGAACACCGTAACTATCCATACTATATACTAATATTATAAATGCGAAAGTGTGTGTGTTTGTATGTTTGTGTGTATGTTTGTCCGCCTTTCACGTCGTAACGGAGCAACGGATATATATATATACAGTACTCGGAATAAGGTACACTACAAATATTTCTTACACTTCAGAAATGAATTTGTGCACGCAGTAGCTTATTAAGAGTCTACCACTAAAGTTCTACTCAGACCAAGAGTAACCAGCGACTCGATGAGAGTCTTTATCATACATCGCGAGGCCGACACGCTTGTCACATAGCAATTACTGGCAGCACGAGCAATGAACATGGAAAACGCTTACTGCGTCGCCGATCGCACGTATCACAGCCACGACGTTTAGCCATCTGTTAATTGTATTACTCACAGTTGTACGAAGTGGCTGAATTACTTTAATGAGGGCTTTGTAACTAATACCGTAGTGGCCGTATTTAGGATGTGTCTGTCTCAAACAGATCTGGACCTGAATGTGTGTCCGGATTTGACATTACGGGCATTGTTTTCGTGCAGTCTATTAGCATTATAATGTGCTTCCATTTATCAGAGTGGAGATTGCCGAATTGATTAGACATAATAGTGCATAGCATAGCATAGATGGCGCTTGGGAAATACACAAAATAACGAATGAATAAAATCAAATTGATACCTATTAAAACTAGCTGTTTTCCGCGATTTCTACTACGAATTTGTTCAGAACTGTATATTACAAGTTATTGGGATCAAAACTGTACTATTAACTGTAGGTATGCCCTTTCCTAGGTCTCAAACTGTCTTTAACAAACAATCAAACCGATTTACATTTATAATGCCAAAAATGTTATTAAAGTGTTAACTTTTTGTTTATACATACCAGTCACGAAGGTTTTGTAGGTTATACGGTATTGCAGTATCATCGACGATATACACATTTGATTCAAATCGACCTCTGTCTTTAAAAAATCAACTAGAGCAACAATCAACTCATCATGGACTGATTGTCAGAAAAGAATTTATAATGCTGTTAAAAGAAAAAAAGGTAATCAATACTTGTAACTTAAAAAAAACATACAACTCTTAACATAATATACAGCTACTTTTTCATGACTATAAGTAGGTAAGAAAGGAGTCATTTTTTATTTTACACTGTTCGAAACCAGTTTCCTTTTTAAAAAAATTATGTGACTTGTATTGTATCGTACCGTAGTAGTATTTGAATAAAAATAAACATTAATTAAAGTCTGTGATTGTTAATATCAAAAACGATACCGTTGACTTCAGAGCATCTTCCTTTCCTTTTGACAGTTAAAATCAAAACACATACATATACCTATGTACATACACGCAGCCGAATACTCCTTCGATTTAAAATCTCCAAAGATTTTATGTGCACACGTACATCTAATCCTAGAGGGACTATTCTCATATAGGTCGAAAAAGTAATAACAAACAAAACGTTTACAAACATCGCCCCCTGGGCGATCGTGTAGAGTTTGCTGTAAACCGATTTGGTTGTTATTTCGAAAATCGAATCATAAAAATACTGTCACGTCCGTATTTTACTATTTGAATAAGTACACAATTTAGATAAAAACACATAATTGTATGTAATTCAAAATTTCTTGGTGGTAGAAATAAAGCCCAATAACCTAAGTACAAAGAATTAATTTCAACTTAATGTATCTAATTATGCGCGTACTTGTGAACGTTTGTTCAACGTGTGTTCTTGATAGACACGAAGCACTTTCTATTTCTGGACATCGGTAATTACCATAGTTATCGTGATCCTGGAATAGTAAGTAATAGTGATTATTGTGATTATTTAAACTATATCAGTAGATTTTTGAGTAACGGGGTACATTTTTACAGGTTTCTTATTATCTTTAAACCTTGGCCCGCGTAGAACTACAACCCAAGCCCTCGCATTGTGAGAGAACGCATGCCCTGCACTGGGATATATGTAGACCCAAATGAGATAAAAGAGCTGTAGGAGTTCGTAATATGGCCTGGATAGTGAATATGGACAAATGACTGCAAAAGACTGAAGAAGATGAAGATGAGCGCTTAAATGGCAATCTATCAAACAGCATTTAACGTATCCTGTTCACATCAACATACAATTTATGGCTCATTCCTGCTGAGCGATTCATGGAGACACTTGATCCTTGGCGGCGATATTTTGTAACTATCAGGGTTTAACCCGGACTAGGGTAATTTGTGATCGAGATTTTTTAAGCTTTGGAAGTTCATATTTTTCTCGTATGACTACATAACATCACAAATCAAATTCAAAATCAAAAATTTATTCAGTAAATATGCCGCAATGGGCACTTTTACACGTCATTATTTAAACTATCAGTTCCTCCACCTCCACACTGTAAGAACACACACAAATCACACAAACCCATCTATCACCACCACTACACTACACTGACGAGTTTCGAACTCAACCAGAGCTCATCTTCAGAGTGACACAAGCGTACACCATGCTACCAGTTGTTAGACTCCACATGCATCAACACGCGTATTTTGCATAAGCTTGGCTATTGTAAGGTCGCGGGTGAGCAAGGAAATTCTTTTAGTTCATCCATATTAATGAACTAAAACCATTATTTTGCTCATCCGCGACCTTATGATAGCAACGTTTATGCAAGATATGCGTGTTCATGCAGTTTCTCCACCTCCACACTGTATGAACACACACAAATCACACAAACCCATCTATCACAACAACACTACACTGACGCGTTTTAAACTCAACCAGAGCTCATCTTCAGAGCAACACAACCGTACACCATGCTACCAGATGTTAATATTTTGTTTCAATAAGTTCAAAGTAAACAACTATTTGCAATTAACACAGAAGTATTGCAGACGAGAATTGCGCTCAAAAGAATCGTTAAAAGTACTGCGAAGATTAATTCTCAAGAAAATGAGCTTTCACTACAACGCTAGAGTTCAAATGTAATAAAATATCGTCCTAGACAAAAACCCGTAAGCATTCGGCTGCCGTGCCGGTCGTTTCTTCACCTTGCACGGAAAATAATAAAATGTGTAACGCAACCAAATGGAAAATTGAATGAATAAGCGTTGTTTAGCTGGTACAGTCTGCAATATTTATATAAAATGCTCTCAAATTCAAGATACAGTTTCTGCTACAGTTGTAAATCACCTGATATGAGTAGATATTAACTTGCAGGTGGTAGGACCTTGTGCAAGGTCCGCCCGGATTGCTACCACTATCTTGCTCGCTAATCCTGCCTCACGGCTGCTTGCACTGTTGTGTTTCGGCGTGGAGAGTAAGACAGCCGGTGAACTTACTGACACTTAAGGTATCTCATCTTAGGCCACTAGGTTGGCAACACATCTGCAATCCCCTGGTGTTGCAGGTGTCTACGGGCGGTGGTGATCTCTTACCATCAGGAGACCCACTTGCTAGTTTTCCATCCAATTAGGATAAAAAAAACATGCAACACTTGACTTCCTTTTTTTAATAAAAAAATAAATTAGTAAAGCATTTATTGACAAATGTTTAAGGTCAGTTTATTCAAAAATAAAAAAAATAAAAAAATATTGTTTAATTGGTCATATATTTTTTTGTACTCTACTGTATTATTTACCTAATAGTGGCATAACTATTTGCTGGCCAATGTTTAATTTAAGTCTTATTTTCTTATGTTTTTTGTTTGTATTTACTTTTGAATGCGTACCAACCCTTTGCCAATAAAATTGAAATAGGCTATGATCGTTAAAGAGGCTAGTAATAAAACATAAAATATCAATATTTTTATATATTTGCATTAATAGTTCATAGTTTTTTAGTTTTATTACGTCTTGGTTTAAAAAAATGGAAAAGTAAAAAGCTTCAGTTCGCAAAAACGGACTTTGCACACGCTAAACACCCCAAAAAAGTGCACTTTTCGAGAAACTGTATTGAAAAAGTATTGCCAGTTGTTCTAAAAACTTGAAATTTGCCGTAAAGGTAATTTTTATAGCACAATCAATAAGAAAAGACAGAAAATCTTTTTTTTATATGTATGGTTGATGTCAGTATAATCATCTAAGATGAACCAACACTGCATACATTTGGCTTAGAGAACTTGTACATTTCAGAAAAATAGATTTTTCAAGCCTAAGCCAATAGCAAAAGAATATAACAGAAAGTATGAATGAATATTATTTCTATTCCTCTTTAAATAACTAGAACGTTCTGTGATCAAGTACTTACTCGTATTATAATGTTCAGTTTACTTTTGCTAACTGTTAATACCATGTTTTATATAAAATATTTTTTATTACAAAGAGTTCTACATTATACAACACAAATTTTTGCCGAAAATTCTGGAGCAATAATTACTCTAATCTGTCTGCTTATTTGCATTGTAAAATACATCGCATGAAATGGTTTGATGTGGATCCAAATATGTAACTAATTAAATAGTTAATGATAAAATTTACAGACACTACGATTAGTTAAAAAAGAACATCGAATATTAAATTAATTATGACAATATAAAATACGACGTGCGCAAAAGTTATTTTCTGTTCAAACACAATTATTTGTTTTAGTATCAAGTTAATTTAAACTAGGTAAATTATAGATTTACTGATATTGCACAGCACATATTATGAGGGTCCATGGAAAGAATTATGTCTAGTCATCTAAGCAACTTTTTGAGTTATAGCGATTTGAAAATTAGTCATCACGAACAATTACTACGGTTACCATTTCTTTATAGTTAAAAAAATATATTATATTATTTTCAGATATAGGTATTTAATAATATTTAATTCAATGGTAAGTCATGGTACTTTGCGAGCTCTACATTTTGAGGATAAAATCTCAATTTCAAAAATAAGGTGACTAGACGTTCTCTCCGTGGACCCTTCATACGCATAGCATGACCGTTGTTTATCAAAAATTAAGTAAACCTATTTCACCCTCAACCCGAAATAATGTTTAATTTTTAAACAAAAGACGGGAAAATTATGATACTCTTATCAACCACGCTGCAAAAATTTCATACATAACGTCTACAAACATTAAATGAAATAAGTATACATACTTTTTAATTATATTGCTCATTTTTAAGCACGGTCTAGTGCGATGATATTGTAAAATCGAAGATATTTCTCAACTTTATACCGCGGACTGTATCAAAGCAAAATTTATTCAACAATTTCGTTCGAAAACCGATTCGGAGCTCTCAAGCGCGCGGAGCCCGAATCGGCACAACTAAGAATGATGTAGCACGCTGTATATGACACGCCATTTTCTCGAAATCCGGTACCCGTAAACTTTGGAGTACTCAACGACCCGGATTTACGGACCCCCATTTACTCTGTACGACACTTCAACGGTATCCCTCCTCAAATAGAAACAACGGCAAAATGTTTTTGACGGGTTTCCTCGCCGTTTTTTTCTGTCGGACTTTTTCTAGGATGTTCTTACCTTTTTGGGGTTCCTTTCGAAATGAGAATTGCAGTCTGTAGAGTAGAGTTGTATAGAAATGGGTGTGATGTTTAAATGGAATGTTGATGTTCTATTGGTTCCGCGATATAAATATTTAATGTTTTACAATTGTTGGCCCAGTCAACTACGCTACGCATTTATCGATTTGTTTCATCTTTAGCACGCATAACAAAATTAACTCAAGATAGTTTTTATGACAGTTTGGGTATGCTTCCATTAATGCGGATTGAAGCGGAGGCGTGCAGAATTCGACCAATCACGATAGTTGAAGTTCATACTTTGATAGGGTCTACTCTTAAGTCTGAAATTTGAATTTCGTGTCCCTCTCAGTTGCCTATTAAATACTGTTAGCGTGAGTGGGATAGCACGATACGAAGTAAAAATTCAGAATATAGTAGTAAAAGACCTGGAACCGATTCATAAAATGAAATAATCCATAAATAATATGCTAAAGTGATAATAAATTGTGCTGATTTTGAAATAGACAGCTTTAATTTTATTAATCTTGTGAACTCGTCAAAAATTCAATTTCAACTTTATTTTTATTAGCAATACAAAATACTTTCCCACTTTGAATGGTACTTTCGATAATTACAAGAATCGGTATTCTACTCCGCATTTCATCAACTGAGTGTGCGCTTCAGTTTGGGCAAAACTTTTTTCGTGTGCCTGTCTGTCTGTGTGTCCGACTGTTCGGCTATCTATTATTCCCGTTCCATATTTATAGTATCTCTCAACTATTTATTATTATTATTATCTGTTAGCCTATTCTGTTATACTGCTGAGCAAAGGCCTCCCCCCCGATGGAATTCTTGTTTGTCATAATTATTGTTAGTCATACTTTTTTCCCGCTGAAATCATACATTTTTCATTAATTTTTAAATGGTCATCCTGTAGGACTGTGTAGGTTTGGTTTGTTTTATAACAATTCTGAAAAATAAATGGTTTCAGAGAACAAAAGAGTTAAGTATGTCAAACATTACATTATTCTAACATTACATTATGACTAACAATTTTCGACCAGTCGATATAGACTCGATCTTAACCAGGTCGTCGCTCCATCTTGTTGGAGGCCTACATAGCTCGGATGGCTACAATAATTCTTACTAATACTATAAATGAAGTGATATGAGGTGATGTGTGAAGTTCCCAATCCGCACTGGGCCCGCGTGGGAACTATGGCCCAAGCCCTCTTGTTCTGAGAGGAGGCCTGTGCCCAGCAGTGGGACGAATATAGGTTGGGATGGAATACTATAAATAGGAAAGTGAGTACGTTTGTTTATTACGTTTTCACACTTAATCGATAGAGAGGAAATTTGGTATGGAGATAGTTTGAGACCCTGAAAACTACGGATTAAAATTTCAAACCGGTGGTCTAATAAAAATTGATTAAAGTTCAAACATAAACAATAAAAAGCTTGCCGTTGAATGCACCCCAATATTATATTGCATTGTATTGCATTGTAATTTTTTATTGTACATAAAACATATGAAAAATACAATTAACAAGAGAAAGAGATTTACAAAGGCGAACTTATCCCTTAAAGTGATCTCTTCCAGTTAACCTTTGAACGATTGAAAGGACAACAGAAACAAGATATATAGCCCGGAGAGTTGCGAAACTGAAGGGGCAGTGGGCGGGGCACATTGCTCGCAGCACTGATGGCTGATGGTGTCAGAAGGTTCTGGAATGGCGTCCACGAGCTGTCGGTAGGCCTCCAACAAGAAGGAGCGACGATCTGGTTAAGATCGCGGGATCGCGGTGGATGCGGAAAGCATAAGACCGGTCTGGATTGAGTCTTGGGGGAGGCCGTTATCCTTTCCGTTGTTAGAAATCAAAATGGAGAAGCCACGGGGATTGAAAGCGTACCTACATATCATATTTACGTCATTTCGCGAGGTTCACAATACAATACAATACAATGACTTTATTGTATACCAGAAGTAGTATTGCGATAAAGAAAACAGGTACACAGAGAAAAAATACAAGGTAAGCAATAGGCGGCCTTATCGCTTAAGAGCGATCGAGCGAGCGGTTTACCCATTTTACAAAGAAAATATTAAAGTAGCTCACACCTTCTTTTAAGTTGTTACACTCTTGAAAGCCGTGGTGGCCGAGTGGTTAGAACTATGGCCTCTCAAGCAGAGGGTCGTAGGTTCAAACCTCGGCTCGCACTTCTGAGACTTTCAAAATTCATGTGCGAAATTACATTTGAAATTTACTTTAAGCTTTACGGTGAAGGAAAAAATTGTGAGGAAACCTGCGCAAACCTGCGAAGCAATTCAATGGTGTGTGTGAAGTTCCTAATCCGCACTGGGCCCGCGTGGGAACTACGGCCCAAGCCCTCTCATTCTGAAAGGAGGCCTGTGCCCAGCAGTGGGACGTATATAGACTGGGATGATGGATGATGACTCTTAAAAGTGTTCATTTTCATGCGTTTAGGATCAATAGTAAATCAGACGACTTTCTTGGGAAAATTGTGTGGTGGTTTCCCCCTTGCCTTCCGCAGTTAACTTACAGCTCACATAGCCACTAGTAATATTACAATTTAACACTACTCAAGCAATATATTTTTTTATATAGAAAGGGGCATACGAGCATGCGGGTTACCTGATGGGAAGCAATCACACCCGCCCATAGAAACCTGCCATTACGAGGGGTATCACAGGTGCGTTACCGGCCCTTTGAGAGATTGATAGGCTAGTTTTAAAGATGCCTAGCTGTCCCGCTGCGGAAACACTGTCCCAGGATGTTGGTTCTATATTTAAGTCGTGCGTGAAAAGAAGTTTCGCTTAAAGCGGACGGTGCTAGATTGTCAATCATCAAGGTGGTGAGGTGAAATGATTGACGCCTTTGCGAATCTACCTTGGTATGTTTAAATGATTGACGCCTTTGCGAATCTACCTTGGTATGTTTAAATTCTCACTGTCATTATTTAGTGAAATGATAAACACAAGTTATTTTGATATGACGTAACGTTTCATTAACAAGCAAGACTAATCAACAACAAACGATTAACTAGCTCAAGAAATTAAACACGACGGCCTTAATAACTACAAACATGACCTGAAATTCCAGTACATAGATGTAAAAAGTAGTAGTTTATTTATTTAATCGTATTTGTATGTAGTAGTTTTTTTTAGGGTTAATGTATTATATTGTTGTTAATTGCAGGTGGTAGGACCTTGTGCAAGGTCCGCCCGGATTGCTACCACCATCTTGCTCGCTAATCCTGCCGTGAAGCAGCAGTGCTTGCACTGTTGTGTTCGGCGTGGAGAGTAAGACAGCCGGTGAAATAACTGGCACTTGAGGTATTCCATCTTAGGCCTCTAGGTTGGCAACGCATCTGCAATACCCTGGTGTTGCAGTTGTCTATGGGCGGTGGTGATCTCTTACCATCAGGAGACCCACTTGCTCGTTTGCCATCCAGTCGAATAAAAAAAAAAAAAACACTAGTGTAGCTTCCACTATTGAACTTACTCTTTGTCGGTCTCTAACTGATAACTCATCTCATCCACTCAAAGTTAGACTGGTAGTGATCCCTTAAAGGGATACGTCCGCCGTTGTACAAGAATCTCACAGTTCGGCAGTAAAATTGTATTTTGTTTATTTTCTTTTGTACAATAAAGATTTTACAATACATATATACATAGTAAGGTCACCAATTCCAATATCAACAAAAAAAAAATGTCATTTTTTTTTACTTAATTATGCTGCTTATACCATATACTGCGGCGTTCAATAGAAAGTCATTGTATTATGATTTTGAAGCAATGCTAAGAAAGTATCCCCAGGCTCTGTTTATTTGAATGATTTTAGTATCCTTTATTGAAAAGGAAATTGAACCTATGTACGTGTAATACTTTTTGTTATATTAAAAGTAAATAATAACTATTACTTTACTGTTTTCAAGTAAAAACATTCACCCTTTAATCCAAGCCCCAGGGCCGAGGTCGCTGTCCCTCATTATTTTTAGTTCGTATACCAAAGGTTTATTACCCGATGTTAGGATTTGGGATATTTTCGGGAGTGTCAGAATACCTTGAGTTAGGCTAACGTTGATGATTAACCCTTAATAAAGCCCCATTTATTGGAGCATACTACCACAGAATCAAAAGCAGCTATAGAATACATACCTCACAAAGAACATTTTTAAAGCTAGTCGTATTTTCTATGATCACATAGTATAATACGTCTAATAGTATACGTCTACAAATTTGATCTTTAAAATAATGATGATAAAGTTCACTCACAAAAATCATCGATTTTGCGATACGGTTAATGATTTTAATTCATGAGCCATTATGGAACTATTTAACAGGAAACGTCATAGTGACATCGCATTATTTAACCAGGAAAATCCTTTTCCTTTAAAAAGTGTTCCATGGTTCCTTGGTTCATAAACAGAGTAGTAGCGCCTACAGACTCACGCGAGAAGTCTCGGCGAGAAGTCTTGCCGAGGAAATTGCACGAAAACCGAGAAGGCATCTACACTCCCGAGCATCTGCATTCTCGATCGTTATCCGGAATGGACGACATTGCAGACGTTAAGTCCACGGTCGCACTGAGACCGAACAAGAATGTAATACCGTTCTCGTGTCTCGCCCGAGAAACCCTTTGAAAATACGTACACCGATCGGAGAACAGGCGAGCGCGAGAACGAGACGGCGAGAAACCGATCACATTCCCGCTTCTCGGGTGTTCTCGGGGGTTCTCGGCGTGAGTCTGTAGGCGCTATAGGAATTTTGGCGGCATTTTTGATCTGTCATATCGGTACACAACATGGTAAAAAATATTAAAAGTAGAGTTCAACGATAGACGTTTTTATCGTTAAAGAGCGGTCTCTTTCCATTAACTTTTGAGCAGTGGAAAATGTGAAATAAGTAAACATAAATATGGATTATGCAATGAAAACAATGAATAGTTAATAATTTCTAATTTAATAATTCAATTTCATATTGAAGTCTGTGGTAGTGCTAATAAGTGTTCCATTAGTGTCTTTATAAAATATATTACGATTATTTCAGCTCTGCAAGCTTTCGGGTTGGACTTCTGATGAACCGGACGAAGACATAGGATTGAGGTGGACAAGCACGTCATACAATACGTCGACGAGTTCATCTACATGGCCAGATAGTATGTTTCAGCAATAGGCAGGATAAAGAAGTGGAAAGACGTATCGACAATACCTGGAAGAGACCAGAAGGTCCATGAAGAAGCTATTGAAGGGCAACCTTCTACTGTCATTTAAGCGAAAGCTGATCGACTCTTGTGTACTGCCCATCTTAACCTACGGTGCCCGCTCGAAAAATATGCATAGCAGATGTCGGGAGAGAAACCGCCAGGCTGAAGTGGGACTGGGCTGGCCATATGCATGCATGCACCCGGAGAGATGGGCACAGGGTACTACCCAATGGGCGCCCCTAGATGGTCAACGGAGGTGCGGCAGACCGACACGGAGGTGGCGGGACGACTTGGACGCATTCAGAAACGACTGGCAAAACTTAGCTGCCGACAGGGGAAGTTGGAAGATCTGAGGTAGAGGCCTTAGAAACCTTAGACGTAGGACATAGAAAATGGCTGATAAATAAAATACCATTATCCATATCCATATCCATTTAGTATATGACAGATCAAAAATGCCGTAAAAATTCCGGGCTCTGATTATCGGTTACATTGTAACATTTTGAAACGTATCTACGATTTTAAAGTAAGTGAGAGGAGTAAGTGAGAAGTCACTCTCTATCACATAAAAAATACCGCGAAAATTCCGAGTTTGCAGATAATATTAAAAGTTCCATGAAAAAAATACATTTAGATATTTAAAAACATCTAAATCGGAGAAAACAAGAATTAAAATACAACGGGAAAATATTTTCATCCCCAGGAGGGGACGTTAGGGCAAAATAAAGTAGGTAAAGTTATAATACCTACTATAAAATTGATCAGAAGACATAAAAATACAATGTAAAAATAATTACATTCCAATGAGAAACGTGTAGTGGTGAATTCAAAATATGTATTAAAACTAAATTGATCGTAAATAAAAACTTTTATTAAATACTCTATAGATTCAGGCGTTACTTAAAGGGGTTTATTAAAGACAGGCTTCTACATGTAAAGTGCGTGTCGGGTAGGTCACTTTGAAAGACAAGTACACCCCTTTTATTACCTATCTGTCTGTATACCTATATTATCATAATAATATATAAGACACGGCAAATTCAGGAGTTGTCAAATACCGTATTCGTTGGATCTACTTAATAATTAAACGCACTTAAACATTCAAGACATTATTTCTAAGAAAGTTATAAGAACCCACTAAAGTTAAGAACAACATTTACCTACAATTAAGATTCGTTCCATCACCAGCCTCCCTTCGACCAGGAACTTTGAAAAAACATTAAAATGTTAATTTACCACAGTCGGAAGTCAAGCCTGCTATAAAGATTAACGGATTAGTTCAAGGCTCCAGACCTTGACGAGCCCAGGCTATACGGATTATTATGAAAATGGTCTTTCAAGATAACTTTTGAAGAAGTCATCTTGGATTTTCCAGATTTTCCTCCTTTCCTTGCCTCCCCGCGTTGTGTATGCTTGATAAACAAATGATCTTGGCTCGGGAATAAATTACTTTGTATCTTTATTTTCCTTTTTCGGAGTAATCATAATGTGAATATATAAGTCAATGTCAATGTTTGTATTGTTCCGGGTTCAAAAGAAGCTGCTTATTATTACTTGGCCGCTTTGTTTGTCAATGGTTTTGATTTGCAAAGATGAAGTTGTTTTTTATATATAAGTAACTGTTTTTGTTTTTAATATGCTCTTAATATTACATTCATTATTCATTTGTTACCCTATTCATATTAGAATTGACACGAAACATGCATAGTTCTGATGACAAATGCAATAATAATAATTAGCTCCTTAAAAATAACTGTTAGAAAATCTTCCATACAACAGTAACAAACAATACCTACAAACATTTATGCAATTTTAATAAATAACATATTATATTATTTTACAATGCAGGTGCTCGGAAAGTGCCTCTTGACGTGGGTCAACATATCCATAGAAAATTAGTGATTCCTGCACGCATCCACAAGTGTGCAGAAAAGTTGTATGTAGTTTACTTACCGCACTTGTGCGGTAAAGTATCCTTTTAAATTGCCAAATGATGTCCAAACTATTGTTAAAAAAAATAAGTCTAAAGAGTCGTTATAGTTAGGCTTTGAACAAATAAAAAAACGTTTGATGCAACCAACTGAATATTTACTGATCAGATAATACAGATTAAACGCGACAGAAAAGAGAACGTTAATTTTTTTTTCATGTAAACTCGTATTTTAATTCCGTCTAAAGTTATGAAAAAAAAGGAAATAAATTCGTGAGTCCAATTCGGACCGTGCGACGTCAAGCGCGCGCACTCGAAAGTTAACCAATGAGCTTCCAGTGCGCGCGTACGACGTAGCACGAACCAATCATGGTTACCCCTTCGCGCCTGTCATGATACCCCGCCAAAGTAATGTTCATGAGTTCCGTCCGGTGAATTAATTTTTGATGAGTAAATTAAAATGAAGAGTTTAAATGATGAATTTATATCTGACTTTACGCCGCCTTACGTCCTCCACGAAGCACATATTGTCAGTGACAAACTCAATGCTGAACAATATACGTGAACTATAATATACATAACTAAGTTAATAAACAACGTAAATTGATAGAATAATCTACTTCTACACACATGGATATTATAACATCTACCGGTATGTCTTATTCTTATTTATTTGCTTTTATCTATTAGAATTAGTGAACCAGTTTTGATTGATTTATAGTTCCAAAGACAAAAAATCTCAGATTTACGGTAACTTTTTGTTAAGAGCTGGTAGATTAGATACATAATACATATATTTGATGATAATTAACTATTACAGGGATTTATTCACGAGTTGCACTGATATTTAGCATTATAGGAGCGTGCACTCCTCCATAAGGACTAGCCAATATAAGTGTGGAAAATGTCAAGCAACAAGGGCTAATAATTAATCATAAAAAATCACGATACTAAAACAAAGTCTCCTTTACCTATCATTAGTAGCTGTAGCTGTTCTAATCTTCTGAGTCAATGATTGTTATGAAAGTTGGTTTAATAAAGCGTATACGTTAACGATTTTGGTTTGGCGTGCATGTCGGTATGTATATCTACTGCCTGCTACTGTAGTAAAAGGAGTATGGCAAATAAATGATGTAGTCACTGCCGCGATTTTTTCCCTCGCTTAATGCATTGTAAAACGTTGTATGATATACGTGTCGAAAGTAGGAAATTCCCAACTCGTGCCGGCTCAAAACACTCGCTTCGCTCGTGTTTCAAGTTCTCCGCCACTCGTTGGGAATTGCCTACTTTCCGCACTTGTATCATAAATAACTATTATGTTCTTATAGAGACTGTATCCTGCAGACAAATTGTGAAAGCAGTTTTGCAGGGCAGTATGAATAAATTTTTGTTTTGTAAAATAATGACAATAAATGAATAATTATTTTCAAGCTAAAGTTTAATTGTATCATCAAGGCTGATCTGATGATAGAGTTGCTTATAGTTATGTTTCTGTCATAAAGAATGTCATAGCTAGCTTTAAATAATTATCATAAATTCATGACCATGATTAAAACAACATGACTACCTACCTACTGAATATCTTGGAAGTGAAATTTTTGACTAGCTTTCATTCCTAATGCAAAGCAGAAGACTGTTGTAAGTTTGCGGTGCTTAATAATAATATATTATCTACACGTGGCATAGTAGCTCAGAAGTGGATAACTCGATTCGGATGCGGGTTTCTTTTACTAAAATTAAAAATGTGATTAAGCGATCGCAATGGTTTTTAGCTAAGTTTTGACCAAAATTGAGCCGTTAAGCCGTTTTTGCCTCAGAATATCTTTATGTCGGGATTCAACTATTTGAAGGAGCAGTCGTGCAGAAGAAATCCAAATTAAGTATATAAATTATTTGTGAATGAATAAGAAATGGAGGAGTCAGGAAAACTTACTCTAAAAAATGGAACTCCAAATTTTATCATTGAAAATGATGAATTTTGTCCCGTAAATTTATTTTTGTTTCTTTTATCGTTTCACATAATCCTCGTAAAAAAAAACTTTATTTTAAATAAACCGCCTACAAACAATGTACTTAACAAAGACGTGTGCTCAAGTTTCGCCCACGTAGAAAAATAAGAAAGTGTATTTACTTAGTCGCCTATTCCAAAGAAATTTCGATAAGTCCTTTCTTGCAACGCTACGATACTGAAGGTTATGTTTGCCAAAATTAACCCTTAATAAGGAAGAGGCGATTTAGCGACCACTAGCATGACAGGATAATATAGAATAGGGGCCTATGTGGGGGGGGGGTATGTGCCTTTGGCAAAGTGGGTGACACACAAAAACAATATTTTAAGAAGGAAAGTAACGATTTTATTAGTTTTTAAATTCTATTTTACACATAGGCAGTTTATTTTTGCAGTTTTTTTATTAAGCTTTTTCTTTGTTCTAGCTTGAGGTCCCGGTTTTGATCTCCGATCGGGGCAGATGTTTATATGAAAAATACAAATGTTTGTTCTCAAGTCTTGGGTTTTTAATATGATTTAAGTATTTATTTATCCATACCATACTCATATCCATACCATATATATCTATGTATTTTATGTATGTAACTATCTGAAAAAAAAACCTGAAATTTTGTATAGCCTACCCGCCTAACCTACCCGCTTTGCCCAAGAGCAAACTTTTTACCCGACTGCCCGAAGGAGGGTTATGTTTTTCGAGCGTATGTATGTATGTAAGTATTTATGTATGTAAGTATGTATGTATGTAAGCATGTATGTATGTATGTGGGTATGTATGTCCATTTCTGTGGTCTTCGCTGCAGCCTTAACGGCTGGACAGATTGTAACATATGAGGTATCATTGGATTGTCATAACCTGTCGGAGTAACATCCTACTAATATTATAAATGCGAAAGTTTGTGAGTGAGTGAGTACGTTTGTTACTCCTTCACGATAAAACGGCTGGACGGATTTGGATGAAAATTGGTATGTAGATAGTTGGACATCTGTGATGCCCTTAGATGTCCTGGGCCGCACGCGCGCTACACTGAAGGAATCAGCATGTTCTCCTTGGCCTAGAGGCCCGGGCAACCCGTTGAAACTCCTTCGTGCTGGGGATTGGGGTTTGCAATTATCCCCCATAAACGAGGAATTCCTAGTAAGCGCGAGTCATAGGCTACTTTTTTCCTGATATTACCACCGGATAGGGATAAAATCTCAAAATAACAACCACTGAGCTAAGAGTAATGAAATTTGGGATGGTTGTTTTTAATGCAACGTCAATGAAAACCACGATAACTTTCAGGAATTCCCACGGGAATTTTGTATAATTCCAGAAATCAATTGAAGTGATCAATATTTAAACTAAATAACTTGCATGCTTGCTTTGCTTACATTATTGCTTGCACCTTTGGGAGTATGCTTGCTTGATCTTTTGATTGCATGCTTGCTTGCATGCTTGCTTGCAACTTTGGGAGTATGCTTGCTTGATCTGTTGTTTGCATTCTGGCTTGCATGCCTGCTTGCATGCTTGCTTGCATGCTTGCTTACATGCTCACTTGCATGCTTGCTTGATTGCTTGCTTCTTTGAAATGTTTATGGTTCACGCGAGCGAAGCATGCTCACTTGCAAGCTTGCTTAAATGTTTGCTTGCATGCTTGCTTGCGTGCTTGCTTCTTTGAACTGTTTTTGGTTCACGCGAGCGAAGCTGCGGGTAAAACCTAGTAGGGTATATAATATTTCATTAGGGCATCTGCGAAAAAAAATATGGCAAAGGAATTAAAAAAAAAATGTATTGTAACAATATGGGAATCAAATCATCATCATCATCATCATCATCATGACATCTGAAAGACGTCCACTGCTGGACAGCTGCTGCTCCCTCTGCTCCCCCAAGGCTCTCCACTCAGACCAGTCTTGTGCTTGTGGGAATCAAATGAAAGCTAATAATTAGCCCATTCTAAATATATATGGGTTATAATAATTTTAATCTACTTTTTTCACAGAAATATCAGAAAAGTATTAAATAAAAAACATTAAATTTAAAAAACTTAAAAACTAAAAGAAAGAAAATAAGTCTAGTCAAGTGGTCTAGATTTCTAGAACTCTGTCAAGAAGCTCATTTAAGGTTCAACAGTCGGGACCCATTCAAATCGTAACCAGCTCAAAATATCTTGGTAATGGGTCCCGACTGTTGAACCTTAAATGAGCTTCTTGAAAGAGTTCTAGACCACTAGACTTATTTTCTTCCTTTTAGTTTTTATGGCAGTCGAGTTTTTTGATTTTTTAAATATCTTGCTGGTTTTTTATCTCATTTCAAAGTTAAATAATACTAAAATGATACCGTAATAGTAACATCAGAATACTTATAAACATTTTGCACTAATCAGAAGACGCTTATCATGTTGATTTTTGGTAAAATCACCGAAAATCTTTTGCTGCATGTAGCTTAACCAATACGCGACCGTGGCGCCCGAATGGAAGTGATTGAAACTAATGCGCCTTCGGTCACTGGCGCGCGGCGCACGCACACATTGACACTAATGTTTGTTACTACTGTGTGCTACTGTGTAAAAACGCTTACCCTCTTTAGGCGGGCCACCCGCTTTAGGCTACCTTCCCCTACAACTACCCATTTTTTTTCTATTTTTGCATTGAAATACTTTACATTTATAGTTTCACGCGACGCAGCTATTTTGCACAAGTGGTAGCGACGTAGTAAAGTAAGGTGTGTAGTTCATTCACTTCATTTCACTTCTTGTACCTACAAAAGTTCCTGACATATTTCCATTTAAATAGAAACACTCCATGAAACAAGCTTACGCCAGTCCTAAATATGCAAGTTCCATAAACTTATTAAACAGAAGAGAACTTTGGTCACGCCGAGACTTAACGAGTTACGTCCACGTTGCCAAATACACTGTTACGTTATGACAAAAACAAATAACAGATGGCGTGATAGTGGAATATTAAACTTTGCTGTTTGATTACCAAATAGAAGTATAGTGTCGTTGCAGTTTTAATGTAGTTTTACACACAATGAATTAACATTATTAGTTTACCAAACGAAGACCACAAATTGCCTCTCAGGGGAAAAAACTCGTGTATAAGTGAATTTTGGCATAGTTGTAGTGAATGGTGTTTTAAACCATATACTAAAAGTACTGATGGGTGGGGGTGAAACTAACGGTTGGAGGGGGGAGTAAAGGTCCCTTTTTTATTTTTTTCGTAAATAACTCATAAACGGTGACCCATACCAAAAAATGTTAAAAAACATAAGTAATGTACATAAAATTTTCTGAAATAAAGTATTTTTTAATTTTTTTCTCTGAGATCAATATTTCATGAGATATGGAGGGAAGAAGATGGACATTAAAAAATAAACACATTTGTTTAAGTATCGGCAATTGCCAAAAATTAACAATTTGACAGGTTCAAACATATCACCACAAATTAAACACTACCCCGGCATAGCGTAAAACACACTGTAGTGTCACGTAGGAAATAAGTAATGGGATGGACGGATAAATGGTTTGTCTCTTTCACGCAAAAACTACAGAAAAGATTTGCATGAGATTTGCCATTCAGGTAATAATATACCCTGGATTAACATATGAGCTACTTTCTATCCCAAAATAATTTAATTTTATAATATTATAGTTTTTAAGTATTTTATTTGTTATTATATTATTATGAAAAAATGACTTTCTGCCAATTTTCTTGCGGCGCATTCTTCTTGGCAATGATGGTCTTTCCGAAAGCGCTGGTAGTTTAAAAAATGACGTGTAAAAGTGCACATTGCGGCCTATTTACTGAATAAATCATTTGAATTTGAACACAAGCTTTGCTATTAGGTACTTTGGGACTAAGTCAATTGGTATGAATTGTTCTGTGATATTTATTTATTTATTTTTTAATTATAAATGCGAAAATGAATACGTTTTTTTCTTACGCTTTCACGCTTAAAGTCTTTAATAGATCATGATGAAATTTGGTATGAAGATGGTTTGTAACCCTGAAAAGGACATAGGATGATTTTGATCTCGGAAAATTGTAGTGTTCCGGTTGGCGCGATAAACGGATTCTTCGCAGAAGAATTCGCGGGTAGCAGCTAGTCCTACTATTATTATAAATGCGAAAGTTTGGAAGTCTGTTTGTTTGTATGTTAATTCATCACGTCTAAACCAATGAACCGATTTAGATGAAATTCGGTTTACAGATTGTTCGAGTCCTAGGGAAGGACATAGGATAGTTTTTATCCCGGAAAAATAGAATAATTTCTACGGGCGCACGATAAATGATTCATTCACGAATTAGCTACGGGCTAAATAAGTAAAATAAAAAAGGAGAAGTGAAAAATATGAACATGATAGTGAAATATTGTATTAATTTGCCCGTTGTTGGGCACTTTTACATGACAATAAAAATAGTAGTTGAATGTTTTGATGAAGTAATTGTTATTTTATATATTATATCCATAACTCTAACTTCTGAATCAATCAATGTACGGAGTTGTGTGAATGGACGAAGGATACCAATCACCGAGAGATACTAGGCACTAATGGATTAAAACAAAAATGTTTTTATTTACCACCAACGCTGGCTCTATGGGATAAAATATTTTTGTCTAATATTGCCATGGATTTTTTTCAATCTGAAATGTAAAAACAATTGCACGGTGGTTGAGGATATGCTTACGCTTTACTACTTTGTCGCTATCACTGCGTGTTTGAAGTTTTGTTTAAATGTGTCAGAAGGCATACAGTGATAAAGTACTAAAGCGTAAATATGTCTTTAACCACGGCTGAACATTTTAGTTTCTATTATATTCTTTGTTTTTTTGAATTACCGATATTATAAAAAGCTACGTTAAGATCGTTGATTATATAATTTTTTTTTTTTGGTTTAAGAAATAAATGCCTATGCTACGTAATCAAACGTAAAAGTTTGTTCATCGAACCTCTGCACTTCAATTTCTCTCGTAAGTAGAAGCAGAAATCTAACAAGTTAAAAGATTTGTATTTATAAGGCTTATACGCGAATTCGGGAACTTAAGTGCTCGGGATTTCTCATAACAACTTTTTATAGGTCCTTTTTCTTTATTTTAACTTTTTTATCATGATTCAAAGCATTAATTAAAATGCCTGAGAAATAAAAGTTAACAGGACATTGAAAATGAAGTTTGTTCGAGGAAGAATAATGCGTCTTTTTTATGAATTATTGAATGAAGGTTAAATATTTTATATTTTATACGCAATCACGAGTTCCAAGTTCCATGAAAAAACGACGTTCATAATGTTACTAAGGATTTACGAAATATCTATCAACACAATTTTTAAAATATTTCTCAAAAACATATTGAATGCTTTCATTTTCCGTGTGAGTACCAAAAAAAACCGCCACATCCGCATAGTGCCGTAACAACAAGGTAAACAAAACCGAGGGAAGCACAAATCGTCCGTGCGATAAAACACTTAAGCTTCGCACTCACCGTAACCCGGGGTAAACTTCGCTCGTTCATCATGAACACCGTTCACAGACACTACAACAAACACAGCCAAAATACACGGGAACTCTTTAAAATTCGACTTCCGAATCATAATGTACGCAACCGTGGCGCCGCCGTCGTCCGGCGGCATTCTTAATTCATGTTCACGCAACGTTTTTAATTCACAAAATCCGTTAGAGTTCAAATTCGAATTGTATTCCAGATTAGTGACGCGCCGATGCTCGACGGTTGATCGGGCGTTCGTGTGCGCTGCCCGAACGCCGCGCTCACACTACCTAAGGGCGTATCTTGACAGGTCCTTATTGCGCTTGCGTGAAACGAAGTGACTCTTTGGCCTGACGGACTTATTCACGAGTTAATTAATATATCAACTTTTCTCCGCCTCTGAAGGTATAAAGTGACTCCTTTAATAAAATATTTGGCTTAGTGTCTCTTTCCTTGTGGCCGTAGCGGGAAAGTTTTGACGTGCCCGATTTAACCTCCGCAATTTTCCTTTCCTCGGCTAAGTAACCAATTAAGGTGTTAATAAATTAATTTTCCGAGTCCGCTGTCTGGGTGGACTAGGCACTTCAATCCACTAATTACTATCTTTGCTTACTAATTGCCGCGCTAATCACTTAAGTTTGTAATTCAGCTTCTGTTCATCGGTGGGAAGACATTTTTGGAGTTAGGAATTAAACCCTTTGAATCAAATTTTGAATTGAAATTTTGGTTAACTATTTCAATAGTTGAGTAATTTGTTAATACATAGTAGCTTACAAATACTTTAATTAGTTAATTTCAATTGATTAATTTGAAGTAAAGATTGATTAGTTTCAAAGCTGGAAACTGTTGAAAATCCAATTTAATTATATTTTTGTTTTTGTTAATAATAATAACAATAATTAATTAAGAAAATAATAATAATATAATTAAGAAAGTTAAAAGGCATTCATATTAGCATATTTAAATTACTTAACATTGTTACAATATGATTTAAAATTTTGATTTTATGACTAAGTACAATATTTCTAAAATATTTCATTTTATATGTTCCTCCAAAGGTTCAACTGTCAATAACCGACAACTAAAATAATCAAATGTTCAACATCACTAGATCACTTTCGAAAATGGAACACCAATGTTAAGTATTGTTCACACCGCAATATTCCACCAGGGCACAACGTGCAAATCTGTAAGGGTCGATACACACCAAAGTTGCAGATGTCCTCGGTTTCCCCATCGGAAGCGGACCGTTTGCGGTCGCGGTCAGACTCAAGATGGCGTAATTGTGTGATGGGAGTGAATTGGAGAGGTGCTACGGTAAGTAATAGGCCGGGTGCTTTGTCTAAAATAATTGGCTCGTTCCTCTCGTATTGGAAATGAGTGGAATTTACACCTGAACTTCTGAATTGGTGGATTTACGTGCATCAAACAATATTTAAGGTCCTATCGTATCTCCTATCGCTTTACGCGCTAGAAGTGTCCTGCAAACTGCAAAACTTTATAATTTTCCATCACTTTATGAAAAAAAATGAATCATTTTCTTTATGTACCTTTCTTTAAGTATCTTCTTAGAATGAGAGTGTTTGGGTCAAACTTCCCGCACGTGCACGTTGCGGCTTGGGAATTATAGTGATATTTTTTTCATCGTGAAGCTTATTATAAACTTCAAATGTCATTTCGCACTTAAATTCATATTTTATTTATTTATTTTTTATTTATATCTACATTTTTTTAATTTTCTTTTTTTTTTTTTAAGCTTATCAAAATACATATACTTATATTATTTTTTCCAAAACATTAGGTTAAACAAAAAACAAAACTCCGATAAAAATTCAGTTACCCAGGTAGCAATTTCCTAAACGCCTCCAAAACCGCCAATCTCCACAAATCTTCGTGTGAAATTCTTTCACGAAACTAAGTAAAGTTTGAAACAAAACGAATTAGGAACGAAATTTAACTTAGTGGTATCCCCTTCTGTCTTTACGTAATTTAATATCTATAACTTTGAATTGATGGGTATTGGAGGATAATTTAGTTACCGCGCCTTACCGATAGGGAGCGCCAAATTTGAATTGAATATACATAATTGAATATATAATCTGACTTAATTTGAAACGGATACGTTTGTCTATTTTGGCAGTTAGGAAAATAGTTTGTCGAAGAATATTTTCATAAGTCATTTCATATTTGAAAATTATTAGAATAATGATAGGTAATTTACAAACTATAGCATAATTTACAGGTTGAACACAATATTTCTAGCAATAGTTCTAGTCTTAGTTTTAAGTACATTTTAGCAAAAAACTATTTGGCGCAAACTCCAAAAACAAACTCATATAAGAAGACCTGGGCATTCTTGTCCATCTACGATGGCATGGTATGGTACCTATTAAAAGGAAGAAAAAAGAAGTGTCCACGCAAATTCTACAATTAAGTATCACTACTTTATAAATACGAGCAACAGGAACTATGATAAGAAACATGGCTGGATTATTAATGGTATGATACTAAAGTAACACGAAAAATCGGCCAAGTGCGTCGTGCCACTTGCAGTGTATTGTTCCGTACTAATCTGCCGCTAATAAGTCAATATTAAGTTTTGGCCGACTAATGACGGAGTGGCGATTACTCCACAGACAAGGGCGTAGCTCTTAAATTTAGGAAGAAGAAAGAATGAAGCGTAATCGTAAACTTGCGAAGTCTACTTAGCTGTGATAGTTTTATTTTTGAACTCGATTGCAATTTTGTTTTGAGTTCACTTAGGCATTTACAATTTTTTGTGAGCTACTGATTTAGCTTGTAAACGAGGTACAACCTCCAACAAAAATCACACCCCCCTAAATCGAAAAATGGTCGCTGCAAGCCTATTATGTTTAAAAAAACCTATCCAACAGTACCCAACATTAATGGGACTTTTGGGATGAAAATATTAGTGCCACTTGTCCCATGGGACTACTGGGACGTAATCGTCTCAGTAGTCCCATGATGGGACTACTCAATGGGACTAGTGGGATAGACAGATATTCATTCATTCAATAAGGGCGACGTACACAAAAAAAAAACATTTTACACACAGTTAAGGTATCTACGAAAAATTACAGCTTTCTGCCTCTAACATTATCTAAGCTAAACAAGCCGCGGACCGACGGACGGATGGACATATCGAAATTTTAATAGTTTTTCGTATGACTACGAACCCCTAAAAGAAGTAGTGACTAATACGTATGGTTAATAAAAAAAAAAGGAACAATACTTAAAATGTTTAGGTAATTAACTAAGGGGCTGTTTCACCATCCATTGATTAGTGTTAACTGACGGTTAAATATGATGCCGTCTCCGTCTTTTCGAACAAAACAAATAGAGACGGCATCACATTTAACCGTCAGTTAACACTAATCAATGGATGGTGAAACAGCGTTTTGTTTACATTTAGTGAAATACCTATCCAAACCAAGTATAATCAATAATTATGCGTCCGACAAATCAAATTGATTTATTTCAGTTAATTTCAGGTACAAAAAGATTACATAAATTGCATTAAGTTTCACTAAAATCAACAAAATAAACAAGGCATGCGAAATTTTACACGGAGACAAACAATAACTTAAATCTAAAAGTTTAGAAATTCTTGTCAACTATAAAAGCACTTTTCAATCAGCCACTTTTTTAACGTTATCTTAAATTTATAGAATGTTTTATTTTTTATTGTGTCAGGTAGTAGCTCAATTTAATACGCAGAGGAACGATATCTAGAACACGTTACTTATGCCTCAAATAGCACCTCGTTCATTTTATTACATAAGGAATAATTAATATTGATGATAAACAAGAAAGAGCGGAGTAAAAGTCCCCGGAGTACCGCGGTCACGCCCAGCACGCCCAATCAATTACGTCACACGGTGTAACAATGATCCTTTGTTGTTTTCAACTTTAAATTATAAGCATGACTAGCGAGCCGCCCCGGCTGCGTACAGCTGCTACTTTTAAAAATGAGTCGAAAAATAAAGATAGTCTGTTATATAGTCAAATGAAGTGCAAGGCTATGGAGCAACTGGAGGTCTATGGCGGAGGCTGAGTTACTATAACTTCTTTTAAAAAGTAGCAAGCGGTCTAAGAAGCAACTGGTCTTAAAAACAACTAGTCCTAACCTGTTGGTGTTTGAAACTTAAAAAAAAATATGGGTAAAGTTAGAGTTGCATCAAAACGCCTCAGTTTTGCGGAATAGGGGCTCCACGGAGCAAAGCTTCGTCGAGTTTGGGTCATAGAATTGATGACGAACGGAGACCGACTAGACATTCGGGGAACTTTTTAGACCATTTGCATCTTAGGCTAGTTGCCTCTTAGACCTCTTGCTACACAGACCAGCTGAATTTTCGACGAACGAACCCTTCTGAAGCCTAAAGCCTGACCGCAAAGCACCACCATGCATTCCCCGCAGCTCAACCGCTTGTGCTCGATCGGACAAGTAACTGTCAAACCACTTAATCGCCGTAGCATCAAAACCATAACATGACATCTTGGATAATAGTGTAAGGGCAAATTGATGCAATCAAAAGCCCTAGAAAAATTGAAAAGAACCAAAATGGTACTTTTACAAGCATCCCTCGCCTGTAAGATGTTATCGACTACATCGAGTAACGCAGTATACGTTATGCCTATCCAATTTATTAAAAGTTTAAACAAACCGATTTCATCAAAATTCTTGTGTAAACACTCACTAGGTCGAATCAATAACACTTTTTTACCAAAATTCACTTGATTTAAATATTTATTTTTCATTTGAAAAATCTTCGTCAAAATCTGACGTTATTTCTTGAGTTTCAATGTGTATAATCTGTAGTAGCATAGACTAGCGTAGAGATGGTGGAAAAATTGACATTTTAAAAATCGATTAATGCGCGGATGAATAAGCGATTTTTATTTACTTTCCTTAAAATAAAAAAAATCGTTATTGCTTTTATAATTGAATAAACAGTCTTTGGAATGAAATCAACTATTGTAAATAATAAAATAGACAAGAATACTTTGTTTTTTTTTATTCAACTGGATGGCATACGAGCAATTTAATTAATAAATGATTATACTTTTTTTTAGAATTTTTATAGTAACATATAGATATTTTTACTTAGTTAAGGTTTCTTAGGTAGGTTTTCTTTTTCTTCTTATTATTATTATTTAATTTAATTTAATCTATATTTAATAATATATCAAATGATTGATTAATAAATTAATCGATTTACTGAACAGATTAATTATTTTGCAATAGATTTAAAGTTTTCACATCATTGAATGTCTGTGGTCGGATAAATAGCGTCTTTGTTTACACTTTTCATAAACTGGATCTAAATACAATAAAGCAGGTATTCCGACAGCTAATCACAAATTACCCTTTCTATTATCTTCTATGTACAAGGGAGGATCCTGACAGGACGGAGATCGGATAGGTCAGCTGGGTTCGGTTTCTTAGGTATTGGGTCACTCAAGTGTTTTTCCAATCTTCCGGAAATGTCATAGTCGTAGTCGTAATACTTTTGTTAATAATGTATATCAGAATGTCAGATGATTAAAACATGGGATACTATTTATCCCGATATTCCCAGGGGATAGGGATAAAATCTCTAAATAACAACCGCTGGGCTTAGAGTCATGAAATTTGGTATGTAGGTAGCTGAACGTATGGAATAAAACGTAGGCTACTTTTTATCCCGAGGTTCCCCGTAGGGATAAAATATCGAACTAATAACCGCTGGGCTTAGCGGTTATTAGTCGGCAGCGGGTAGCTATCTAGCTGGACATCTGGAATAACACATAGGCTACTTTTTATCCCGATAGTCCCACGGGATAGGGATAAAATAGCGAAATAACAACCGCTGGGTTTAGAGTCATGAAATTTGGCATGGGTGCTTTAATTTAACGTCAATGAAAACCACGATGTAATTTTAGAGAATTCCCACGAGAACTTAATAAAATCCCGGAATTTCAATTCAACTACTGTATCTCATGATTTACGCGTGCGAAGCCGCGGGTAAACGCTAGTATTATTATAAAATACTTTATATTGGCTATGGTAAAAACTGAAGGAATACAAAATAAAAAAATCTCTTTTATTTTTTCTAACGGTAGGCAAACAAGCTACCTAACGTTAAGTGGTCTCAGAGGGACCTTTTCTCAAGTTATAAAATATAAAGGTATTGGTAATTATAGTGATTTCAATAAAGCAATTTAAACGGATTAAACTTTCCGATATTTTTAACTTTTTTCATCATTGACCGCTGAAAACACGTACCATCGGAGAGTTTGAGGTTTAATACAATAAAAACATAAATAAAAAAAACTATTGATTTGTCGATAACATCGATAAAAAGCGGTGCTCTCTCCCTACAATCTGTCAATAGCCGCACGCAAAATTCCGGGCCCTATTTATTATATTTAGTACTATCTAGCTATCTAGCGTGTAATTGAGATGTTACGCTAATCACAATAATTAATTTTCTGGTTATCCTTAAGGGTAACTATTAATTATTAACGTTTATTTATTTACTAGCCGTTACTCGCGACCGTTCGCGCAGAATTTGTTCGCTATCCCGCAGGAACTATGCAATTTTCCGGAATGAAAACTATCCTTTGTTCATCTCCGGGACTCAAACTCTCTGTATACCGAAATTCATCTAAATCGGTTGTGGTTTAGACGTCATGAAGTAACAAACAAACAGACTTTCACATTTTCACATTTATAATATTTGTGGGACAAGTGTTTAGCCGCGGCTTCGCACGCGTTAATTATTAGATTCTGCAGTTGAATTTCAATTCCGGGATTTCACAAAATTCCCGTCCCGCAAAAGTAGGGTATGTATTATTCCAAATGTCTAGCTTTCTACATTCCAAATTAAAATAATCCTGAAATGCGTATATCTGATCAACTAAACTATGTTTAAGACTGCGTTTACAGCAAAGATGTGCGAGGGAGCATGTGTTGCGAGGTATGTGTTGAACCAATAGAAACGCTTCGTTTCTCTATCCTCGCACAGCACAGCTCTAGTGGAAACAGCTCAGGATAGGTAAATGAAGCATTTCTACTGGTGGAGACGCAACCTGACAGAGCCTTTTTTACACCCTTATTTAATAAATCTGAAGCGTTCTTTTTTTTTTCAATTTTGACCGCAAGCTTGTATAAGAACGGTCGTTAGCCAAAATCAAAACAAATCAACCTTTACTTCCCCGAAACGAGTCCACTAATTGTTATTTCCATAAATAAATTATAAGGATCTGTACATTATTTCTTTGAAGACATAACCCGATGAAATGGGTTCTCCCCCCCACTTATCAAACGGTCAAAGTCTTCCTAATGGCTCTGAGGGAATAAAGTTATACTCATTTGCATACATTACCTTTTCTCTCTTAAGAAACTTGGAACATAAAGATGTGTTCCGCTTCACACCGTTTTGTATGAGAAGACTGCAAATATTATTAAAACGTCAAGATGCCACTTTATTTTAAAAAGTAGCATTTAAACGTGGCTTTGCTCTGCTAAGATAATTTCAGGATATACATTCTACTCTTTATCTCTTTATTTAGGTAGGTATTTTGTAGTACAAAATACACCTATACAAAAATTTCATTTTTGAAATTTCTGGATGTTTATATGACAATATTGGGATACAATGTCAACTATGTGCTATTCAGAGCTGCAGTCATTTACATACAAAATCGTTGTTAAATTTGTGCGCTAGCACGTGCAAACGATCATTCATGAAAAAGATTTTTAGCTGTCATTTCGACGGGGAAGAAGTAAATCCTCCTATCTTACATTTTTGGGCAAATTGACTTTTTAATGTAGTTAGATGTAAAATTTTATTTTACGTATCCTGTAAAGATCTCCTATCTACATGTTCAAGTTAAGGCGATTTTTTGTCAAATAGAAATAGCTCTTAAAATACAGCTTTTATATTTTGTAAACATTTTTATGAAAAAACCTCCTTTCTGCTGGAAGAAATTACTCCTATCTGTTTTGCGCGTGTTTTTGCTGAAAATATCTCCTATCTGCATAACGAAACGTGTTTACTCGACCGCTGCGCTCGCGCGACTGACTGGTGTGTTGAGTTGACAACCGCGTAACGTCTTGACGGCTGATCGCGCGATGTCTAGGAGGTTCTAGTCCGTCTATACAGATGGTGTTAGCTTCGCTCAGTTTGCACAACCGCGCCGCTGCTTACTAATATCACAGCAACAAGTGCAAGTTTTAACCTGCATCTCGTGAAATATATTGTGAAAAATAGAAAATAATGTTTAGTTTGTGTTGGATTGTTAATGATTAAGGTAAGTTTTACAATATAGATTACAAGGTAGTAAGTTTACAAGGTAGATTTTTTTGTTTTAAAAATACCTCCTATCTCCGTATATAACGTAGAAAAGAGATGTTGGCATTGTTAATACTTTGAAGTTAGAAGATCTTACTAACGGCGAACCTGGACGACAGGCATTCATTTTACGTGTGCAATAGATACCTATGATGGTTTATCTTATACCTAATTACAATGTTCAGGCACTGCGTAATATTGGACGAGAAGATATTACAAAGTTTCCCGAACGCTGCCCATCCGAGTTGGATTCTTCGGGCGACCTCTTTGTCGAAGTTGGACCTACCCAATTGGTCAACTTGTACAAGGTAAACATAGTGGTCAACAACTTCGAGTGCATCGTTCCCAGCGATAACCGGCACGGGTGTGACATAGACATTTGACATGATTTTTAGTCTTGACCATATTCATCTTAAGACCCACCTGAGGTCACTGAGCATAGTATTTAGCTCCTCCAGCGACTTTGCCATTATGACTATATCATCGGCAAAACGAAGATGGGTGATGTACTCGCCGTTGATATTGATGCCGTACCTGTTCCAGTCCAAGAGCTTGAAAACGTCCTCCAACGCATTTGTGAACAGCTTCGGAGAAATAACGTCTCCCTGTCTCACACCTCGCTGTAGTTGGATTGGTTGTGTACTCTCGTTCTGCAACCGGATCGACATAGTGGCGCTGCTGTACAAACTCTTTAACACCTCGATATATCTATAGTCAATATGGCATCGCTGAAGGGACTGCAATACAGCCCAGGTCTCGATTGAATCAAAGGCTTTTTCATAGTCCACAAACGCTAAACATACTGGCCGATTATTCTCCTCGGTCTTCTGTATAATCTGGCGGAGCGTGTGAATGTGGTCTATGGTGCTAAAGCTTTTACAGAATCCAGCTTATTCGGGAGGCTGGAAATCATCAAACCTTCGCTCGAGACGATTCGTAATGACCCTCGAAAATAACTTGTATATATGACTCAGGAGTGAGATGGTTCTATAGTTCTTCAATAAGGTATTGTCGCCTTTTTTGAAGAAGAGCACCACCTCACTCCTGTGCCATGCATCCGGCGTGGTACCCTCGAGTATGCCGGAATTAAATAACCTCTGGAGGACTACAAGTACCGGTTTACCACCCGCTCTCAGAAGTTCTGTCGTGATTCCGTCATCCCCCGGAGCCTTGTTGTTTTTAAGTTGTTTGAGAGCCACTCTAATCTCGTACTGGCTGATGGGATGTCTTCAGTGTAATGACGGATTAGTTTAGCTCTGGTATCTTGAGCTGCACCTACAACGGGCTTCTGTGTCGAGGTATATAACTGTTCGTAAAACCTTTCGAGCTCTCTCAACAACTCCGGTTTCGATGAGATGATACTGCCATCGTCGATCTTCAACTTAGTCATTTGGCTTTTCCCAATAGACGAATTCTTTGCGAACACTAGAGCCCTGGTTCCGCTCAATTGATTCCTTAATACGTGCAGTATTAAAGGCACGCATATTTGTTATTTGTTAATTTACCTAGTAATAACTATAACTCTGGGTTTACTTAATTTTTGCTAGGAAAACCATCGGAAGCAGTAAAGAGAAGATGTTTTAATGATGACGACACAGGACCCAAGTATCCTAAACGTTTGTCTATCGACTATTAACAGAATAATAAAATCGTAATTTTGTTTAAAGTTTTTATCTTCAATAAAGATATTATTACGGTGTTGGCGTCTTATTGATATATTTTTTATTTACAAAATGATATTTAATTATTATGTTGTATGCTCTGTAAATTTTCAGCTAAGATATTCACTTTCTAATTCTTCCCCTATTCCATTGAAATATCTTCTAAGTTGAACTCAATTTGGGATTCGTAATAAGCAATACCTCCTATCTTACAAAATCATGCTTAATTTATGTAATAAAGTACTTATTCATATTATTCTAAATAAAGATAAGGTTTTTGATGCTGTAGAACATTGTTTACACAGATAAATTATACTAATATTAGGAATTTGAAGGAATCTTTACTAGTGGAAAAATCGTCTAACTTCAAAATACTCGACACAACACAAGGAACAATACCTTCTAACTTGCACTTACTTTAAATCCTGTAGCACTACTAAATAATAATTAGTTTAAAAAAACAACTACTTAGATAACAAACAAACCCTCAAAACATCAGATCAAGGTAAAATTATAAACAAAAAAGATATTCAGTTTTTTCCTTCTCCTGTAAAGTTAGGCCTGTGTAAGATAGGAGAATTTACTTCTTCCCCGTCGATTTAAGACTCAAAGTTACGATTTCATTAAAAAACTCTGTAACAAAGGGATTTAAAGTTCAAAAACATCAATTGTAAACTTTCTTGAGAGTCGGAAGTGAGACTTGTCATCGTCAAATAGACGCAATTTAATTTTGAACTTTGTTAAACTTAATCATTCTAAAAATAGTCAGGGCGTGACTTTGGTTATTAGGATCTGTAGCTACGTAGGAGCCGTTTCCTAGTATTTTCCTGTTTGAACATTTAGATCACCTGTCACCCTAACAATAAGTTTTTGCATATTAACTTAATCTGTACTCCATGAGAACGTTACTTCGCCCGTCGTCGATTTTATTACAATTGTAATTAGAAAATAGAGTTTCCAGGAAAGCGCGAAACGTGATTTTGCACATTCCAACCTCTTCATTAAATTTATTATTTATTAAAGCTTAAGGATAAAATTCTATACCAGTCTTCTTCTTAACCGATGATCTTTAAATGCGTATGTTTATTCATTCTCTGCGTGGCTTATTTCAAATTTAAAGATGAATTACGAACACGTGTTCTATCTACACTATCGAGTATCATCCTATCTTAAAATGCCATTTTACATTTCTGAAAGCCATGATTTTTAGACCAATGTCATCGTATTTATCTATGTCTAGGCAAAAAAGACTTATAAACACTTCTATTTAGTTCACATGTTGCTTGAATCAACGATTGATTTTATTTCTGGATAAATAGTAGTTTATGTGTGTCACTACTGTACCGGTTTTGTCAAACTTTAAACCTAAAATTGCAAGTGGCTCCGAAGCGGTAACGTTTCGTGTGCTCTGCCTACCCCATTTGGGAATACAGGCGTGATATTTATTTGTGTATGTGTGTTTATATCTGCTGAACTGGCAACGTTGCATTTTTGTTAGTTTTTCTCGATTATTCCATAAAAATTAAATGAAAAATAAAAATATTTTCTAATAGAACACTTCTTAATATATAAGTTAATGTGTCTACTCCAATAATTATTCGTGATAGACTTTTATATTCCTTAAAAACAAATTAATGTTTATGACCGGTTTTTAAACTAAAAAAAAGTCTGTAACGAATAATTATTGGAGTAGATATATTAACTTATATATTAAGAAGTGTTTTATCAGACAAAATTATTAATTTTCATTCAATTTTTATGGAATAATCGAAAAAAAATAACAAAAATGCAACGTTGCCAGCTCAGCAGCTCAGCGCTCTTAAGATTGTTTGAAATTTAATTGTAGTTACTGATATTGCTAGAGCAATAGAAACGTCGCGCAAATTTAAAAGTGCTCAAGCGATGTTTCATAATCTATTGTATCAGTAGACGTGGAATATAATTTCCCTCAATTTTTTATCGAGGCCTCTCAAACTGGTAAAGATTAGCTATTAAGCTCTTGAAATTTGCGTCTATCTTTAGCAAGACGAAGCGATTCGATGAATTCGATAACTATCATCTATTTCTTAACAATAATAACGTTTAAGAGTTCATTTATTTGAGCAAGATAGTATATACGCAAATTATGAGATGAATAGTATCCAAATATTGTTTAAACCTAAAGTATTGCCACTGTAATATGAACTTTTCTTCTACGAAACAGTTTCAACCAAATATCTGTTGGTGAAATTAATATTATTTACATTAAATTATTTATTAATGCAGTTGCATTTAGTTTTAGCTTTACAATTATATATAAATAAATTACTTACGTACTTTGAGCATATTATTATTATTTTCTGGAACGGTTAGTTATGGAAAAATATTTTATGGCGCTACTAGGTTTTAGGCGGGTACATACAAATTTAAACTTGGTTTATGTAATTCAATTAAATTTTTGATTTAATTTACTTCAATTGGAATTCAGTAATCCGTGGTTAATCTGTTTTATTTATTTATTATTTGATGGTGTATGTACCTATGGACTAGTCTGAAAAAAAATCATTTCATTTATATTAAAAATTAAATTTTAGATGTTTTTATTAAATTTATAAAAGTCTAGCCGTTACCCGCGACTTCGTTCGCGCAGAATTCGTTTATCGCAATCCCAATCGGGAACTGTACAATTATCCGGGATAAAAACTATCCTATGTCCTTCTCCGGGATTCAAACTATCTGTACACTGAATTTCATCTAAATCGGTTCAGTGGTTTAGACGTGATGAAGTAACAAACAAACAAATAGACAAACAAGCAAGCAGAATTACAAACTTTCGCATTTATAATATTAGTGTGATGTTTCAATACACCCGAGCCCGTAAAGGAACAAACCAACGCAAACATTGTACGCAACGTGAAATAAATTCGGCGAAGTTTGAGATGTTCTAACACTCTATGGTGATTATATAATACTCGTATAAAGTTTAAGATAACCGTTCCTTCTGGAATGTTCCACCTAAACTTAAATAGACTGCTGTTGATTTCGTGAAAAATTTGAAGTCTCTAATAATTATATGAAGATAGAGCCAACGTAAGACAAAAATGATAATCCTTTTGCAAAAAATATGACCTCTGTGACCTTCGACTATGAATTGTTTGTCATAACACGCTTTTTCGCTGACTACCTATATTAATTATTCAGATTTGTTATAAAACAAACCTGATCTAATCTATAGATTTCTACGGTTGACCATTTTTAATATTTTTTATTTTTGAACAATTTAGGGTTTTACCGAAAAAATGACTAACTAAAATTATGACAAATTACATTATGATTTTCAAAAATTAAGCGACTACATATGCGGCGATTTTTTAATTATCCGTATTTTTAAGTATTTCCTTTATTCAACCAAACACATTATAAATTACAAAACTGCGTGGGTTACCTAAGAAAGCCGGCAAGAATGTAAGTCGTTTTCAGCCTCATGAACCAAGCACCGCACTGACAGGGCCACGATTCCAAATAACATTAGTGTTGAGGAGTAAACAAACTTCCCCGAGTAAAAGTTTCCAACCAAGGGTTGCGTTAGGGTTGGCAAGGGTTAAAGCATTAATATTGAATATTTTGACTTAACACTTGGAAGTTAATAACACGCATTATATTGATAAATTTATCTCAACGTTTTGAAGATACGAGTATACCAAATAAGTTCAAGTTCTAGTTTCGTCCATCAACACTAAAATAGTATTTCCAATTTTTTTTTAATAACTTGTAGTCAGATAAGTCAGTCAGTCAGTGACCATGGCCGGTGCAATTTGAACAAAACGAAGAAGAATAGAATTACATGCGCTGGCGTGCATAAGGTTGAATTCAGGCTAGGCACGACTGCACGCGTGTGATGACATGTTTGTTGTGTTTTAGTTTTTAACACTAATCTGCATATTGCAGAATGCATGTATTTATATGATCAAAACCAAGGTTTTATCAGGAAAGGGTTATTTTGTGTAAGGTGTAATAATTTAACGTGGGAAGTTTGAATTCTTGAATACTTGAAGGGGTCCCGTTCTCAAATTAAAATGTTTTTGACTAACTGCATGCATTTCATAATAACGATAGATTAAATATCTGTACGCCAATATTTTCAGAGACAAACGATCACGTCTCTTTTCTTTTAAACGACACATTGAATTTGTAAAAATGTGTCTTAATCCGCTATATTTTACAAACAGCTTGTTAAGATTGACAACCCTAAACGTAGTAATGGAATTTAATTTTTGCGTTTCATCCGTTGATTGATGTGACGTTACTTTGTGATCCCCGGCGATTCCTTTCGCTCGTGAGCTTGAGTTCAGCATTAATTCAGCTTCCTTTGTTAAGAGAATTCCTCTTTTTAAATCAATCTATTGGGATTTATGAATAACTTTTTAACAACGTCAAAGTTTGTGATGAGATTTTTTAAGTAGGAAAAAGAGACGGATGTATTAGGGAGGTTCTTTATAAATTTTCTTGTGTAGTCGAACAAACGTGTTCTTTATTATTTTTATAACATTTCCTGCATCACAAGATAATAAGGCTTGTTTGCTATAATAACGTGGAAGTTAAAATAGGTAAATAGTTATTATGTGACGATGACATCATTGACCTAGATTTAATCTAAGCAACGTTTGTACTATGGGTTTAATTACGGCAATGGATAAACATAGGCTTCTGTAGATTTCTTTGACAAATGTTTCTGTTTTCAACAAAAAAATAACCTAGGCTTTAAAACTTCACAATTTTAAATTTATGTACCTATACATTAGTAAGTAAATATACGTGCCCCTTCTAATTACGTGTCCAATGTCATTTTTTAGATAGTCGTGATTAAGTCTGCTAAGATTTTGCTACTGCACAGATGGGGTGCCGTTCAATCGTCATACAAACTTTTAGCTTAATTTCATTTTACTACGTTCAAAAATCATAATATTCATTTAGCATAAAAACGGATTTCATATTTTTACCAAGCATAAGCTTTAAATAATATAACATTCATTAGTCATAACAACAATTGCTATAATGCCTTTATTAAATAATTTCATTTGAATATTCGGTTATTCAGTATAATGATTAAAATCTATAACAACATTTACAATAATGATTAGATGGTATAACATCATGTATCATATTTTTACCAAGCGAAATGTTTTTTGTCGCATATTTAAATTTGGCTGATGCCAAATGCAAAAAAACATTTGATTTATGCGAGCGAGCGAAGCGAGCGGGCATGACGGTTCGGAGCAGAAGCGGCTCTGATAGGTTAGGTTCAAAAGGCTAAGACGGGAGCGAAGCGGAGCGTAGCTCTTGCCTTAGCCTTCGATGTTAGGTTTTTTTTATAGCAGTCCGGATAATATTGCTGTTGCAGTTTTGACGACAAAAACGAACTGCCATTAGGAAAGTAGGTTGGATATGGATTTGGCTATCATATTTTTACCAAGCGAAATGTTTTTATCGCATATTAAATTTGGCTGATGCCAAATGCAAAAAAAACATTTGATTTATGCGAGCGAGCGAAGCGAGCGAGCAAGACGGTTCGGAGCAGAAGCGAGTCGGATAGGTTAGGTTTAGAAGGCTAAAGCGGGAATGAAGCGGAGTGTAGCTCCCGCCTTAGCCTTCGATGTTAGGTATTTTTTATAGCAGCTCGGATAATATTGCTGTTATCATTGTTGTGTTTGCATTATCCTCGATGTTTGTATAAAAATTGTTTATTATGAACTTTGATTATTAAGCAGTACCTTAAATACACACAAGACAATAATGCGAATTGATAATATGATTTGAGAAATTCGGCAATTATATGCATATTGTTTTTATACGAGCTCAATATTTCGACAGATTGAAATTCTGATATTTGTGTTGTGAGAAATGAAAATTCGCAAATCGTTGTTATGACAAACATTACACACCCGTACTGACGAAATCGCGAGCAAAAAGCTTGTTTCTCAATAACAAAAACATATTACATAACATTATAACATTATTTTTGAGTTTTTTTAGTAGGGCAGCGTTACGTTTCGCGTCATGCAGTTAAGTAATTAAATAGTTATCGTTCTTATTCTTAATGGTTAAATTGAAACGTGCTATTCTGGTATAAATGATAATTATATCAAGTAGGTAAATTATTTTTGCACTTCTTTTTCATGTTATAAAGACCATATTATTATCGAAAAGGTCTCTTTTCACAGAAACATCAAACAGCTCAAAGCAAGTGTCGTAATAGAAAATCGGAAATTAATATTGGGAAACATTTTTATGGAATTTGAGATTAGTAATCGATTTTCTGGGAATGAGCGGGCACGCGGTAGAATTGGGAACAATCGTGATACGTATGCTATTGTGTTGGTTTTTTCTTTGACTATTCTGACTGTGTTTTATTTTTGCAAAGCGATGTGTTAGAATTCCATACCTATTCTAAAAACAACTAGTATAAACAAAAGGCACTAGTGCTCACACGCACGTGGATGTTTTAAAATAAAGTGTACACTTTCCTTTTTTTGAAATTTTGGAAAAATATGGTTTTTCCTACTCAGAATCAAAAGCACAATTAATTCCGATAGTTTAAAAAAATGTCCCCAAAAAAATGACAGTTTTGCGACGTTTTTTTCATACACTCAGTATGGGCGTGACAAAACTGACTTTTGAAATTTTGAAAATTTTGTGTAAAAAAAAAGATTTGGATGAAATTGTGCGTAAAGATAGCTTGGCGTCTGGAATAACATAAAGGGTTCTTTTTAAAGTCGAAATTACAAAGGGATTGCGATTTAATCTCGTACTAGTTTAGAAGAATTCCTAAGAGAATTGAGCAAAATCCCGGAATTTAAGTTCAACTTGTCTTATGCATGCGAATCCGCGGCTAAGTCCTAGTTACAACGTACTTAATTAAAAATAAGATTATAAAAAAGTATGTCTAAATTTATTACTTTTATACGTTTAAATTTAACCACAGCACTAAATCTGTAGAACTTTGTTACTTATGTGTATCATAATAACTACGATCTATTACTTATTAATAAACAAGTTTTGGGTATTATGAAATTTAGATACAATACCTAATGATCTCATTAATTTCAGCTTGTTATTCGTTATGTTTTCGTTATCAAGAGATCATTATTTCCGTATAATCATTTCAACTTTTGTGATTGCCTAACAAATATGTTCAGATATTGTTTTGTTTTGCTTCCTTGTTTTGAAATATGAGTAGTTGTGAAAGTTATTAACATCGCAATTTTATTTTGTAAGTCCTATCTTTTTCAACTTTTTCATTTTGTTTAAAAAAAAATCAGATTCGATAGGAAAACGCACAAGGTTAAATATTATTATGTATTAATAATTTTAGCTCCAAGCTTATACTAAACTTAATCTAAAATCTATCCAGACAACCAGTTATTAAAAAGTACGAGTCATCCGCCAACGCTTTGTCCAACTTTGAAAAATAGAGGCGACTTTTTACAAGCTTATATTTTTAGTTTCATCTGGCCCATTATCTGTCTGTCTGTAATCAAATATTGCATGTTAATTTCGACCAATTTTCAGTAGTTGGATTGACTTGAAATTTGATATACTTAGGTAAATTGCGTGACAATACAATAATCTGGTTGTGACATCCTGGTAGTTTGGCCAGAATCGTCTCCGCAAGATGGAACTCTTCAACGGTTAATGGCATCGACTTGAAATTCGGTATGCAAATGTAGTTTCCGTGGTAATATAAGTACAACAAAAAGTACAGTCAGTAAAAAAAGCTTGTATTAAAAATTATTTTTTAACAAAATTAATTATTTAACAAAATTAAAATTAATACACCTATGTAAATTATACCACCTATGTATAATACACCTATGTATATTATAAATACCTTACTAACTTTCGAGTTAAAAATACTTTATACTTATACACCACCACATCAAAAAAAACAATCTTACTATCGGCTTAAGTTAATGGAGTACAGCTGCTGACAGACATATTAATAAGTCTATTTTTTCCCCTAAGACTGACAAACGCTTGACCGGTACTTCTCTCAAAAAAAATGTTGTAACAGTATTGTGTATTGATCTCAGTCTAGAACTTAATCTTTTATTATTTGACTAAATATTTTCTTTTGAATGTCTGAATTTGAATGTCTTTTTATCTAAGTTGAATACTGTTACATGCGTGGATACGTTAGCCCCGTCCCACGTCCAACGGTGCGCGGAAACCAGGGACAGCTGCAGACGATGCCCAAACCGTCAAGTGCCGCAAATGCCTTTCTTAAGGACAACTACTTTTTTGCGGCACTTGCGGTCGAAACCTTGGGCCTTGGTCGTCCGACACAAAAAAAATTATGAAAGAAGTGTCGGACAAACTAATTGGCATATCTGGCGACCAAAGAGCAGGCTTTTCTTCGCCCAAAGACTGAGCCTTGCAGTGCAACGAGGCAACGCCGCTAGCGTCTTAGACACAATGCCCCGCGCTGCGCTGCCTTTGGATGAGGAAGCCCGTTTTAGTTAATTTCATATGTTTTTTTATTTTATTTTTATGTAAAATTCATTGTTTAAATATAAATAAGTTGAATACTTACCAGACTTTGGTCACCTTAATCTTTCCAAATATGAACTCACGAAAAAAAACTTAAACAAACGACGATCTCAAAAAGCAAAAGAAACTGGCCACTCGCGTCACTATTCAAACAACGTACACACTAAACTAAATTTAAGATTATGACAGTCCTATTCGTAAAAGTTAGCTTAATGGACCCCTTTGGCCAATTAAGGGCTAATTGTATTGACCTAAGCCAACCCGGGTGATCTAATTCGGTGGCATGATGCACCGGCTGACTGATTATGATTATCGTTTGAGCAGCCGTAAGCGCTGTCGTGTGCGACAAGTTTGAACCAGAGATGATCGTTGGAATTATTTTTGTTCTGAATGATTCATGTTCAATAGATGTCTTACCATAGCAAACGGTCTGATCGTTTAACAAACCAAGCTCAATGGTAGTTGTTTTAGCTTATTGGTCCTTTTTTTAATAATATTTTATATGTCCTCACTTCAGGTCATAAAAAAATAGAATTTGAACTTTACTTGATTAACGTTCAGTTCAAATTGTGAAAACAGATATTTTACTTCGGGCTTTAGGAGGATAGCGTAATCACTAATCATACTTTAAGATTTAGCTAATGTTAAAGTTTAAAAAAAAGAAAACAAACATTACAATTTATTCTTGATGCTATAAAAGACTAGAAAAAATATCGTTAATGCTTCACTACTGAAAGCATTCCTTTCAAACTCAAGCTTTTTTGCTGACTGTACTTACATTGTCATCCAACTCACATATAATATGTATACCAAGTTAAAGGTCACAAGTCACAAGTTCTTTGGAACTTTATAAGATTTGACCCAACAACAATAACAACAAACTGGTTAAATAAAATGCTTATAAGTTTAATTTACTAGGATGTCCACTGGCCATTGTACAATAAATATGATAATATGCTACAGAAAATTAAAACATCATCGCCTCATATCGTCCTATCAAAAGTGAAACTAAAAGTGGAACTAAAAGCTGAACTAAGCGCCAAAATGTGCTCTTGTTACGTTCATTACCAGGACACGTTTGGACAGCTTTGTGCCGTGCAGCGACACGAATTCCAATCGAGCGCTAGTGACCATACAACTATGCAGACAGTTAGAGAATTCCCGTGCTGTGTAAGAGCAATGTTCATTCCAGGTTAATTTTATGGCTGGATAATTAATTATTTGTTGACTAGACTTGAGGTTTGCTGGTCGATTAGTTATTTTGCCTAGTAGCAATAGTATACCGGGTGTGGCCTGTAACATTAGCAAATAATTAAAACATAGATCGTACTTCTCAAAACGAAAGATATTAGTTTAGCGACTTTTAAAAGTAAGTCTTATTTTAATTTCTTTTACACTTAAAAGTTTATTTGAAGAAGCAATAAAGCAAAATGTTTGATGTTTGAAGGGCGACAGGCGACGTCATTGGACTCTATGATGGCGTACATTGATAACACTATTTAACTTGTATTGAAAAAGGGAAATTCTAAAGATTCCACTATTTTTTTAAAGTCGCTGAACTAATATCGACCAGTCTGACGGGAACGATCTATGTTTTAATTATTTTCTCATATTACACGCCACACCTGGTAGATAGGTTTTGTTACCAAGTCAATTGGTGTTTAATTGTCTGGTATTGAATGCGATTTATTTAATTCAATGGTGCCTTAGCCTTCTTATTTTGAGAGGACGCCTGTGCCCAGCAGTACTCTGTAGTATATTTATGCAATGCAGCTGGGATGGATATAATTATTCATTATTGGTGATGATGACGATAGTAGATGTAAACGTTCATAATCTTGGATTAATAAATTAGTTTAAGATTTGAAAACGAAAATATTTTACGGATGCACCTAACGGGCTTCCAACTGACGTCTCTGTCGACTGTTGAACCTTAAAGTACAATTCAATAGAATCTGTCAATTTTCTACATATTTAAGACACCCTATCGTGGGCACACTTGATTATATATGTCCCTGTTGTTGCAATTTTATCTAAAAGGAATCAAAAAAGAATAATAGTCACATCACACAAGCCTTAGGCAGCCCGGTGTTTATATTTAGGCTGGAAGTGTCTACAGGATTGTCAGATTCTATTGAATTGGAGTTTAGGTTGCTGAACCGAGTTCTAGACTACAAGACTTATTTTTCCTTTTTAGTGTTTATTTAAAGTTTTTTAATAGGGTTTTGTAGAGGAACTAATTCAAAATTACTGAAAATAGAGAGAAGCAAAAAAGTTCTACGACACAGATAAACCCCGTTGGCGAAGTTTTAAGCTTTTAATTTTGCTCCCATCACTGATTGGCTATTTTGGCTTCTACTTAAGGATTGTCGAAAATTCTCTATTGATCTGATTCGTATTGAAATTTCCCCTACGACGTGAGATTTGATGCAAAATTCGTGGCTATTCGAAAGTTTTGGCAGTTTGCAGCTAGCTTTTGAGCAAGGATGAATGGGTTTCCTAACTTGTGCATGCTATTTAAGCTCATCTTTGATAGGAATTAAAATTTACTATTTACAGTGCAGCTTTAAGCGAAGTTTAGTTGGTCGTGGGATCGTGCCGTGGACTACGTTTTGGAAACGTTTTAAGCCTGGTGTGAACTTTTGGTTGCGCTGGCTTTATTTCATATCCATCCATAGGCCGGGAACGCACTTGTGACTCTTCTGGTGTTGCAGGTGTCCATGGGCGACGGTAATCGCTTACCATCAGGCGATCCGTTTGCTCGTTTTCCGCCTATACATATAAATAAAATATAAGAACTAAAGTTATCGACATAACTCAACTAATTTTACACTAGCCTGTAAAACCAGAGGAAATCTTAACTAAAATGCAAACTTATAGTCTAAGATCCGAACTTGAAAAAGATCTTCACCGGTGTGATAATAGAATGAAATGTATTTTAAAATAAATTTAGTATTTAGAAAAAATATTAGAAATGGATTTTCTAAAAATTCCTGGACAGGCTATTTTAATTATTAAAAAAAAATGATTTTTTTATAAATTTTTTGTTGCATCATCGAGATAATAAGAAAACTTATATTAACTTAAAGTATAACCTATAAAAATATGTAGACGTTGGGGTTTGCTATTTGTTTACCTGGACGAACTACTAGGTTGCCAGGTAAAATTCAATAGTTATCGATGCCCGTTACTTTCACTTGATTAGATAATAAACAAATTGTATATCAACGTAAGCGCTGTTTATTGTGAAACGTTGAATAGGGTTGTCTGCATTTAATTAAAAATCATTTAAAAAAAAATGGCCTGTCTAGGATTTTTTAGCAAAATCATTTCTAATATATTTTTCTAAAATACTAAATTTATTATAAAATACATATCATCCTATTATCAGACCGGTGAAGATCTTTTCAAGTTCGGATCTTCTACTATTTAAATACGACAAATATAAATGTAAAAAACTTCCAAGAAGTATTTTATGGAGTGCAGCGAGGTTGCAGATCGTTTAGCGCAGGCGGGCCGGGTTGGGGCGGGCCTGCGACGCGGGCACCCTAGATTATTGTAAGCGCGAACCAAACCACGCGATCTTCGCCAACTATTGCATAATCTGCTATAGGTTTTAATAGTGGCTAAAATTTAAAGCATGTAAAAAAATATAATATTAATTTAAAAAACTTATGGCTGTTGGGAACGCAAGGTTCTAGAGTGACGATTGCCATTAGTAAATATCACGAGAAGCCATTAGTTACGGGTATCAGACTAACCTAACCACAAAGGTTGGAAAACCCTGATTTGCCCCTTCAAAGTTCAATATCTCAAATCGGCTGAACCGATTTTGATGAAACATGTCTAAGAACCATCGCTAGAAAACCTGCTTTCAAATAAAAATAAACCGCATTCAAATCAGTCCACCCGTTATAGAGCTACGGTGCTACAGACAGATACAGACAGACACACATAGCGGTCAAACTATAACACCCTCTTTTTCATCATGGCTGCGGAATATTACTTTAGGGAGGGGACCTAGTGAGCGGGCTGCCAACGCCTTGCCCTCCGGTTCATAGTCCCCACTCTTGAATTTTTCTGCCCCAACGGTTATCTGTTTCTTTGAGCGATATCGCTCATTGCTACTTGTATGTTCTTAGAGCTATGTTGATGACTTTATTTCTTCGGCAAACAAGATTTCAACCGCCACATCTCGTCTCTAACAAAGAACCATTATTAGAATTTCATTCGACTCTGAACAATTCTATTCCACGCTAACTCCGACAATGGAAAAGGAAGGTAAACAGAAGTATCACTCGAAGCGCCTAACATTGTGGATTACCGGATAGTTTTCCTTCCACGAGCTGGGAAGAGTCGTATGTTGAAGAATGTGGAAGTTGCCTGTTCACTATGGGT
>NC_133473.1:18927673-18960041 GCF_025370935.1 Choristoneura fumiferana
GGAAATCTTCACTTAATCAAAAAAGTTTTTCAGGGACCTTACTATCTTTCCAAGAGAGCTGTCGAACTATGTGCCACACGTTGATGCCTGTGACATACGGACGGACAGACAGACAGACAGACGGACTTGACGAAACTAGAAGGGTTCCGTTTTTGCCATTTTGGCTCCGGAACCCTAAAAAGTGCATCGGACAAAATATATATCGTCTTCAATGTTCGTTTTTCCCGTACATATAGAGTATAATGATAACCAACTCAAAAAACACGCGCCCGCGTGCGCCTTTTCCAGCAGCCGCCTTGTCGCGTTGCTCCGAGAAGAAGGGCTACGAATTAGCCCGAAACATGTAGAGCTAAACTCAATTTAAGGCGTGAGGTATCCGAGTCTATTTCATTAAATATGAGTCTCACGATAGTTTCATGTTCAAAGCAACTCAAAAACAGTTGAAGAACCCCCCGACGTGGTCATGTCAGAATTCAATGATGATGAATGATTTTTATCATCGCAAGGAAACTCGCTTTCACGTAAAAACCGCATTGAAATCGGTCCATCCGTTTGTGAGTTACGATGCCACAGATAGACAGACAGATTGGGGTCAAACTTATAAAATCCTTCTTTTTGCGTCGTAGGTTAAAAAAAACAAACAATACCGTCTCTATTTGAAGGTTAGGTACATGAAAGGAACATGTCTCGTCACCTTTTTTGAAATTGAGATTTTAATCTAAAAATGTAGAGCAAAAAAAAAGAGCTTGCGAAGTACTATGACTTACCATTGAATTAATAATAATAAAATAATAAACGATTATTATTATTATTATTCTCTTTATTTATTTTTTTATTCTTAGGATTAGGTTGATAATAGTTATCTAGAAAGTAAAATAACAGAAAGTACATATACAAAATAAAACTATTATAAAAACCTAACCTAGTTTGCCGCCGGTAACGGCAGGGCTCAAGCTACGGTGGTCAGGCCCGCAGAGGAACCTCTCGGACGATGCGTGTCCGTGTCAGAAGTACCCCTTTCTGTATCTGGCCCTTGATCCAGGCATCGTAGCGAGTCTCTTGAGATGTTGGTCGAGACTCTTCGCTATTAGACCGTTTATTATTATTATTATTATTGAATTAAATGTGGATATCTGAACACAATATATATGTTTTTCACTTATTAAGAAATGTTAACCATATTATAGTTATCTAATTATTCGTGATGGCTTACTTTCAAACCGATAGATAACTCAAAAAAGTTGCTTACACTTGGTTTGAATAGGTATTTAACTAAATGTAAACAAAACAACGTCAATTGGTGTCTTAAACAGTGCAATTCCCCCTTTAAACTAAGTAAACATTTACATTTCTGTATTGAAATACACTAGTCTAGTTTGTATTACAATGATTAAGTAAAATGTTTAAGATCCTTGAATGTACCAAATCTGGCAGCTGAAGTTTTTTTATTATTCGACTGGGTGGCAAACGAGCAAGTGGGTCTCCTGAGGTAAGAGATCACCACCGCTTATAAACATCTGCACACCCAGAGGGTATTGCAGATGCGTTGCCAACCTAGAGGCCTAAGATGGGATACCTCAAGTGCCAGGAGTTTCCAGTTTGTCTACAATTAGTTAAATACCTATCCAGACCAAGTATAGTTGACTAAACATGTTCTTTCCGTGGACCCTTTTTTTCTTTTGTTCGGTTCAGTAGAAAAGACATGACAGATATCTGGCACATAAAATAACAGGAACTTTCTTCAAAGAACCAGTCTTTGATTTCAAGTTCCTGTTATTTTATGTGAAACAGCCCTCAAGTCTTAATAATTTCTTATTGGGAATCAAATAACTCCTCGAAAACTCCCATGGACAAATAGATATTTTACGGTCCTTCACCAAACTGCACGACACAGCTGTAAACGTTTATGTTCCCGGGCGAAATGAAACATTAACGCTGTCATTCGGTTTACTGGCTTGACCTTTGTGTAATTAAGTGGTGACAATTAAGGCTCGATTTAGGTATCATTACAGGGTACGGTCAGACGTGTCATGACCTACCTTTATGGCGGACGTTGTATGATCTCCCAACATTACGTATATCACCTTTAGAATGAAACCGACACAATTCGAAATATTCACATTACCAAAAATAAAACTTTGTATAAACAAAACATGATTGAGTTTTAAAATGAGAACATTTTGAATTGTGTCGGTTTCGTTCTAAATGTGCGCGTCAACCGGAAGACGTCCACTTGGGGAGACCGAGGAGAGTTGTAACAGACGAGAGTACTGACAACGTCGATTATTTAGAACTTATTAACTGCTAGCGAGCTAGTTCAAGCCTTGAGCTATCAAACACACGCTGTTGCGAGCTAGCTAGCGGTAAATAAGTTTCCGAAAATCGACGATGTCACAACGCTCCTCCTCCTTAGAACTTAGAACGGTTATGCTTAAAGAAAAAAAAACGAGATTTCAACTGTCACTTGTCAATCCGGTCAGCTTCAGTTAAAAAACCGTTAACTATTGTTCCTTATTTAATTTTGCTTCGAATTTGGCACTTAAAAGCAAAATATACCCTCATTTTTTATATATTTTACACAACGTTTAACACTGCAAATGGCTTTTATTTTATTTCAACCGAAGACGAAGTGCCTGCGGTAAAAGTGGGTAAAAGGGGGGTAAAAAGAGGATAAAAATGAGTTATCCACATTAGACGAACCTCGAGATGTATTAGATTGCATGCCGTAGACATTTACCTTTATTATACTTTTAGATCAAGAAAATGTGTTATTAACTGAATATTAATTCAATATAAGTAGAGAAGCTTATTTCAGTTTTCGTATAGCTCATATCGTAAAGCTAGTTTGGTGAACATTATTGTATTCTATATTTGTTGGCGAAAAATTATTTTTTATTTTTAACCGACTTCGAAATACGAGGAGGTTCTATGTTCCACTGTTTGTTTTTTTTACTCATAAAATGAAATGACTTACCTAGAACATGACCTACGTCAGCCAAAGGTATAATTCAAGCATCTATTGAAAGTTAGTGTTACTATGAAGAACCATGTTATTTCTTGCGAATTAGTGAATTTCTGATAAAATATATTTCTGAAGAAATAACTACTATGTTTTGTTTGCTTTTAGCTTTATCATATTGGTCCTAGAGACCTTATATATTTCTAGGTGAATTCAATCGTATGTAGATTCTAATTATATGCATTATGCGTGCTTGTGTAGGTACTCATTAATATTATGTCCAACTTAATTTATTTCATGATTATTTTACCTGTTGTTGTTAAGTAGAAAGACTAAAGAAATCATGACTTGTTTAAAAAAAATAATAGCTTTCTTATCGACAATGATGGTCTTTTGGAAAGAGCCCGTAGATTTATATTTGTCAAATTTAAAATTTTAATTCAAGTTTATTTTGCTGACTATACGTATTTTTGTTGACTGTACTTGCATTCTCATTCAAACAACATCTGGACCAAGTTTTAAGTCGATGCTATAAACCGTTGAAGTGTTCCGTCCCGCGGAGACGATCCTGCATGGCCATACTCGTGGAAGGTGTCATATTGTATTGTGACCATATTATGTATTGTCACCGAATTTACATGAAGTTCGACCACTCTGGTAGGTTATTAAATAAATAAAAAAATTTTTTTAGGGTTCCGTACCACAAAAGGAAAACCGTCGTCGAAAAACCGTCCGTCGGCCGGTCTGTCTGCCAAGCCAAGACCCTTTATCTTGAGAACGCGTGGAGGTATCGAGTTGAAATTAAAACCATATACTCAAGTCTACAGTCACTTGAAGCTGTGAAATAAATCTAACTTCTAAGTCAACGCAATCAAAAACCTACAGTCATTTAAAAATGGTATTTCCATATAAATTGCCTCAAACGAAAAATTTTTAGGGTAGGTACTTCCGGCTGTCCTAGAAATTGGAAATTTAGCTCAATTATAGCACAATCAATAAGAGAAATATGAAAATCATGATTTTTCATGGTTGACTCTCTATGACAATAAACCATCTAATAAAACCCCATAAGGAAAGGGGCTCTGTTAACACTGGATATTTATAAATTACCTACAAATTTGTACGGAACCTTCGGCAGCATTGGCGTTTACCAGGGGGCCTGGATTTTTGTGTGAAGATATCAATATTACAGAATTTCGAATCAGTAGCCTAACATCCAGGAGTAAGCCATAACTAGACCATACTGGGGTGGGCACGGCCCACCCAGCCCCCCTCTATATACGCCTATGTCGGTGCGCCAATTCGACTCTGTACCGTTAGTAGTATTACCATTCTGAACTTTTCCACAAAACAGTTTAGATTTTAGAGGGGGGGGGACGCTCGATTTCAATGAAAATTTGCACTTTAAAGTTGAATATTTCGCAAACAGATCACTAAATAGAAAAATTGTCTTAGCAACCCCCCAATGGTTTTAAAAGAACAATCCAACAATACCCCACGATATAGGGTTAGTCGAGTAAAAAATAATCACCCCCGCTTTACGTCTATGGGAGGTATCATAAAAAAAAAATGTTGTTTTTTATTGTACCTATTTGTTGGCGTGACTGATACGTATATTCATGTCAAATTGCAACTTTCTAGTACTAACGGTCTCTGAGCTTACCCGCGGACAGACAGACGGACAGACATGGCGAAACTATAAGGGTTCCTAGTTGACTACGGAACCCTAAAAAGGCAACTATAATAAACTAAACTGTCGTTGTTCAAAGGCCCTTTTCCACAAAGACACGCACTTAATTTGATTCCTACCCACTCTCGCCGGTTAACTTCGTTTCTCTCCGATTTGCATATAGTCTAAGAGCTGGTAGACATTTTAAACTTCTTCTACATACATTGTCAAGCATGACAACTTGATCTTCTAGTAAGCAACTTCAAATCAACGTAAAATTTAATAAGACCAATTTGGTTAAGCCGTGTAACCGCCGTGGTGGGCACACTACACGGACGCGTTTCGAACTCATCCAGACCTCTTATTCAGAGCAACACAACCGACCGTCGAGATATTAGACTCTAACATCTGGTAGTTTGGTGAACGATTGTGTTGCTCTAAAGATGGGCTCTGGTTGAGTTCGAAACGTGTTATGTGGTGGTGGTGACAGTTGGGTTTGTGTGATTTGTGTGTGTTCATACAGTGTGAAGGTGGAGGAGCTGCGTGAACACACATTTCTTGCATAGACGCATGTAGCTATCAAAAAGTCACGAGTGTGCAAAGTAATCATTTTTAGTTCATTGATAATAACCTTCGCAAAGTAACGTCTGATTGAAAAAAATATTTTACTAGTTTATTTTATGTATTTTATCTGCGGCTTCGCACGCGTAGTAATCACATTGAATCCAGGCGATCCAGCAGTTGAATGAAAATCCGTGGATTTCACTAAACTCTAATGGGAACTCCCAAAACACATCGTGGTTTTCATTGGTGGAAAGCAAAGGAGGCAAGAGAATGTTTAAAATTTTTAATTCTAAATATATCTACTAGCTCCTGGACTAATATATTTGTACCTGCAACGTGTGATAATATTGTTGTGACAAATTCGGGGTAATTGGTATGCGCGGCACACCTGTGGTAAATGAAAAGGGATGTAAGACTAAGTAATCTTTTAACGTACTTAGGCACAGTTAGGGTTAGACGGGAACTGTGGCACAAGCTCTCTCTTTCTCACAGTAAGTAGTAGGACGTGTAAGTACCAGAGCTGATCTCACCATTTAAACAGTAAAGGCGTGTAAAAAATGGGTTAAGTGGGAGCAGTGGGGGTGAGGGGGGTGGTCCACCACGGGCGGCAAAATTCCATAATAAATAGTACTGAATAATATCTAGATAATAAATTATTTCATAGTTTTGTCGCAGCTACGATTCGGACCGATTTGAATGAGCACGAAATCTTGCACTGTGACGAAATCAGGGAATACCCTTTCTAAAGGCTGACCAGGAATATAAAAAACCTTATTTAAAGAACCTGTTATTTAAAGGAATATTTTCTAATCCCTCAGACTTTTTTATGACAAATACTTTTATACATTGTGAATTATTTTCCTTACAAGGCTATGGATAATCTTCGGCATTACGGCAGTCCAGTTTATGATGTCTGCATTATATTATTTAGGTGTTATAACAGCTATAACAAAGGTGAGGTCACTCACCTGTCTGATCACACTACAAAAGATGTACACGAAGTCTACCCACGTCAGTTTTTGCGTAAGGCCGCGACCACACCTGCAAACGGTACGGAATCGCAGTGACGCGCTGTAAACGTCAGGACTTTACCGTATGCTCTCTACCAAAAGTCGTGACGTTTACGGCACGTCACTGCGATTCTGCTCCTTCTGCGTATTTTGAGCAGCGGTACGGAGAGCATGCAATAAAAACGGTGCGCATACGATGCGTCACTGCGATTCCGTACCGTCGCCGTTTTTTAAGCAGCGGTGTGGAGAGCATGCAATAAAAACGGTGCGCATACGATACGTCACTGCGATTCCGTACCGTCGCCGTTTTTTAAGCAGCGGTGTGGCCGCTCCTTTACTCTATTGTTAATCTTTCCATCATAACTTGTTTTCTTTCACACTACAATTGACACCACTAATTAATTACTTGACGTACGTATGTAACTAACACAACTAATCTATTTCGAGACTTAATGAGGTCGTGTCACCAGAGTTGAGGTCAGACACACAAGAACATGTCATGTAATGATAGCGGGATTTTGACATTCACTCATTCATTTATTTAATCAGTTCTTCATGTAGCGATGTGTGTAATCATCATTCATCATCAACTCTTGTGGCACTACCTATGCCAAAACCGTCTGTACCGTAAGGGCACACACAGGGCTCGTACCCAAGGCCCCCAGCCCAAGGGGGCCTTGACAGGCCAATAATTAACTTTTTATTTCTATTACAATCCGAGAAAAAGTTATAATGAGAGTATTTTGCTCAAAAGAAATCCCGTAAGCTAGTGTTAATTATACTTTTGTGTACATTTGATTTTGAGTGTAATAAAAAATAGCACGATCACAGCAAAAAAAAAACATTCCCTTTCTCTAATTTTGAAAAGGGCCCTAAGTTCTTATGTGCCCAAAACCCCCGTATGGCCTAAGACGGCTCTGCCGTTTATTATATTTATTGTTAAAAGTGCCTCGACGTTTCGACCACGACCACATAAGCATCACGTTCGTTTAAACGCGTGTGTTTTTGGAACTACCCACACCTTTTTTCTAGTACCGGCGCGTAACCACTTCGATACACAACCATCACAATATCCTGCGATTTATTCGAAGATACTATGTTGAAGCTCACATTTGAATATCACCGGATTCCATGCAGATGTGGTGGTGATCTCTTACCATCAGGAGACCCACTTGCTCGTTTGCCATCCAGTCGAATAAAAAAAAAGAGCTAACCCCCGATAGACTATCTAATACCTCTAAATGAGCAATTCATAAGTATATATTAGAATCTCGGAAACGGCTCCAACGATTTCGATTAAATTTGGTATGTTGGGGTTTTCGGGATGTCAAATATCTAGCTTGGTCTTATCTATGGAAAAACGCTTATTAACGAGTTTAAATCCGAGCAAAGATCGCCCACATTTTTTAGTTCAATCACACATTTCTGGAGTAGTACCTAATAAATAACACAATATTAGTGGCTTAATAATCCTCTGTGGTTACTAAAATATAACTTATTATTATATTAGCTAAATTAGTTACGTTAGGTAAATAGTAAATAAAATACATATCAAAACACGTAAAGTTTTTACACACAAACTTACCTTTGAAAGCTTTCATCTAAATTCAGTTTCTCCACTCACACGTCATTGAAATTATAAACGTTTCTATTTAACTTCGAAAGCTCGTTCAAGTTCATGCAATCATGAACTTGAACGAGCTTTCGAAAGCTTTCTTTGTGTAACGATGTTATTTCAACTAGATTAGTTTATCGATCGCATAGTTTGGCTTTAATCACAACCGACGTTCTGAGAGCTTTTCGAACCACTTGTGCTTTACGTTAATTTCAAAATTGATTACAATGTCTCTCAGCGTGCGGTGTGACGAGAAAGCTATTACAAACCTTGTGTGCGGTGTGACACTGTCTTGTATTTTTGAATTTGCATTTTGAAAGTACTTACTAGACACCATATTTGTTATATCTAAAGGGACAATTTTTGTATATTTATTTGTTTTAGGAATCTCGCAAAAGGCTTTCAGGATTTCAACTATTGTGACGAATAATCGTTCTATCTTAGTCTAATCACTGAGAAAAGGCATGTTTTCAAATTATAACGGTTTTTTTCAAATTCAAATTGTCACGCTCAATAAGATCGGTAATTCAATCACTCTGTTATAGATTATTATTATTATTATTCCCCTTAATGGCGGCCTTAAGGCTTGGGCCAGTACCACGAGAGTTGAAGTGAATGATGTCTTGTAATGACAGCAGGATTTTGACATTTACCCATTCATTCATTTCGTTCATTCTCCTTTTGTGCAATCAGTTCTTTTTAGGGCAAAATGGCAAAAATGGAACCCTTATAGTTTCGCCATGTCTGTTTGTCTGTATGTCCGTCCGCGTTTGCTCAGGGACTATCAATGCTAGAAAGCTGTAATTTTGCACGAATATATATGTAAACTATGCCGACAAAATGGTACAATAAAAAAATACAAAAAAAAATTTTTTAAAGTACCATAGACGTAAAGTGGGAGATATTTTTTTTTCATCCAATCTTGTAGCTGTGTTATGTTTTTGCAATATATTTAACTTTTAAGTGCAAATCTTCATTAAAATCGAGCGTCCCCCCCGCCCCTCTAAAATCTAAACCGGTGGGTGGAAAAATTTGAAAAAATTCAGGATGGTAGTAAATATATCAAACTTACAAGGAAAACTATAACGGCTAAGTTTGCTTGAGAATTATTAGTAGTTTAAGAGTAAATAGCAGCCTAAGGTATAAAATATACCTAAACTTGGAATATATTCCGAACAAAATACGAAATCCTTAGAAAAATATACTTAATTTTTTCGTAATGACTACGGAACCCTGTTTCGGGCGTGTCCGACACGCTCTTGTTCACTTCAACTCTCGTCATCAGCGTAGTAGTTCGATGGTACAACATTGTGTTTGTAAACTGGAGGTCAAGCCAAGAGCTCAAGTCCAGGTCGAAGGCGACTTTTTTTGTTTTTCCTTTTGCTCTATATTTTTTAGTTTACGTTTTATTTCTAAATAAGTATCTTCTAAAAAAATATTATTTAATTAAACAAACAGAAAAAACTTGAAGTCACAAGGACAAGGCACTTATTTTTATATGCCAAACACATTATTCGCAGCTACAAACTTCATAAAATAAATAGCAAAGGCCTACTCAGTTTTATTCAATTTAGCCTTTCGAAAGCTAGCGTTCGAACTAAATGAGATTTCATCGGAGAATCCGTCTACTTAGGATCGAGTCGATCAATCATTAATAAGGTATATCCACGAAATTGAACGATTTACGTTTACTCCACGAGGGCGGAGAAAATATATTTTTATAAGAAATATAACAAAAGCGTACATAGTTCATTGAAGTTTAATTTTGAAGGAGCGTAGAATTTACTTCCGTAACTTAAACTAAAAGAAGCTTTAGCTCGCTTGCTTATTAATAGTTGTTAATGATAACGTAAATACAATGAAGGGCTCTTCAAGGCTAGAGTGAATAGGCTGTTACTGAACCAGTGAGATACACCTTTGGCCTCATCTGCACTTAACATCAGGTGAGATAGGGGTCAATCAAGTCAGTTATATATGTAAAAAAACCAGCCAAGAGCGTGTCGGACACTCCCAAAGTAGGGTTTCGTAGCCATTACGAAAAAATTAAGTATTTATACGGAATCTTCCAAGTTTAGGTATATTTTGTGAACTCAGACTTTAAATTTGGTACGAAGCAACGTCTTATAGCACAGATAAAGGAAAAATTGCGAAAAGCATACATTTTTAGTTGCATCATATAATAAAAATATTTGTACGAAACCCTCGGTATGCGAGTCCACTCGCACTTAGCCGGCTTTTCTTTAAATGTCGCGGTCTGAGTCCCCACGCTTATGGCAACCCTACTTTGGTACGACCCGTAAATCCTTAAGGTCTCTAACACCACACCGTATCTTAATAGGTACGTGGCAGGAACGAAATGTCAAGCGCATACATTGACAACTATGTACCTTAAGGCACAGAAATCGATGAGCGCATAGTCTCATTCTTCTCAATACGAAAAATACATTTTTGGCTGACACGTTGCGTATTACCGCCATGGTATTTGATACGGTGTAATAGGTAGAGAGAGGACCTTTAGGTAGCATCTTGGTGGTGTTAATCATATCGAGCTATCTATATACACTCATATCATCAGCTCTTTCTATTCCGCACAGGTGGTCGTCATGGGCAGCAGCACGACTTCCGACAAGACCATCAACACCAGCACCGACTCCGCGGCGACCGCACTCACCTCCGTCACGGGCACCGACGACTCCATGGACGCGGAGCCCGAGCCGGAACCGCCCACACACCCGCCCAACCTCATTGACAGCGACCCAGTACAGCAGGTAACAATAAAGGTTTCTTGACAGGCGAAAATCGCTGGATGGCGTTATTATCAAGAAGTTCGCTTGAAGTTAGTCTTGCTTGTGATTGGATCATTTCATTATTAGCTTTAATTACTTTAAACTATTTGTTAAATAAAAAACCTTCGAATAGTGACTGTTAACCAAGGCCGTGGTTTGTCTGTTCTTCTGTGCAGCATTAAGTCTAGAGAATGGCATATATCTACCTCAATGAAGCCGACTTCAATATACGATTCGATATAATAGAATTTAAAACTTAATTGCAATTAGTGAAGTTGACATTAGCTTTGACGTGTGTCTTAAATTTAGGACGTTAGGCCTTACGAGAATAAAGCTGCAACAGTCCGCACCACCATTTCGAAAGATATATTTACATACAAAATACCTAACTACAGAGTATTTACAATTTCGATATCGCAATTTAACAACATTTATTTTGTTATTCAGCAGGACCCTCCAAGCACAGCCCCTCCCCACTACCACAGAGCGCAAGACAGCTGCGAAATCAACTCGCCAGCGTACACCAAGCCACAATCAGCAACCGACGTCCTAGAATCCCCCCGACCAGGCCCAGCGAGATTCATCTTCGACGTTCCTCTCCCAGAACCTAGGAAAGAAAAGAGAAACAAGACAGTAGTCCAGGACAGCATACCCTCAACGTCTATACAGATCCCCTACGACTCAAAAATGGAGACGCCAAAGAGTCCGAAAGTGAGTCAGAGTAAATACGAGACGCATTTTAAGTTTGAGCCGGATAAGAGGAGAGGGAGTGAGGGGAGGAAAAAGAAGGAGAAAGAGTATTACAAGGATGAGGTGGCTAAGTTGAGGAGGCAGCTGGAGGGGACGGATGTTTTTACGGCGACGAGAAGACGATCGTCCACGCATCAGCATTCGGTGCCGCCCCCGGCTTCGAGAAGGCAATCTACTGGTAATAAAAAAAATGATTGATACCATTTGTGATGATTTAGGGCCTAAGTTAGCTGATGTGGTTTGCAAGGAGAGGGTAGACGCCTATTGAAAAATAGTATAAAGGTGCGCTTACACGGGCAATTTTTCGAGCAAAAATTGCTCGGCAACACGTATGGATCAATCTGGAGTAATTAGTGGAGCGTTAAGCAGCAATTTCAAAAAAATGCGGCAATTATTTCGGCAATATCGCTTCTAATTGTTCCATAATATATTCGATATTGCTCAATGTCGCTTGTACGAATTGCCGAATATCCAGCGGGTATAGAAATTGAAGTCAATTTGTTTTCTACCTTGTATGCACTTATTTATTCTGCGGCTTCTACGTCACCCATCCGCGGGGAGAGCGAGGGCCGAGTGGAAATACAGCGGCGCATCGCGGCGAGGCGTGTGCCGGCTGCCTCTGTTGTTGTGAAATGTGCACTTTTTTTTTTTTTTTATACGACTGGATGGCAAACGAGCAAGTAGGTCTCCTGATGAAAGAGATCACCACGCCCATAACATCTGCAACACCAGGGTATTGCAGACGCGTTGCCAACCTAGAGGCCTAAGATGGGATACCTCACGTGCCAGCAATTTCACCGGCTGTCTTACTCTCCACACCGACACAACAATGCAAGCACTGCTGCTTCATCGCAGGATTAGCGAGCAAGATGGTGGTAGCAATCCGGGCGGACCTTGCACAATGCACGTGCACCTGTTTCATTTAGAAAATTCAAAATTCGGGACATTCTAGTAAAGTTTTTGAATAAAATATTATCTAATTCACAACACAATGAAGTTTGCTTCCATCTTGCTAAAAACGTTCGCACCCAGATAGGCCTATTCTTTTTCAGTGATAATACAAGCGCTACAAGCAGTCGCTGCAAGAAAAATGTCGTCCATGGCGAATGGCGAGCGTAGATTTTCAACTGAATTGCCCGTGTATGAAAGTATTGTCTAGTTTCTCGGAGTTGCTCTTTATCGCTTGCTTATACATAATTTGTCACATCGCAATCGACCATTATTGCTCATAATTGAGCAATTTTTGTTGCCCGCGTAAGCGCACCTTAAGCAGCGCTAACTGCAAGCGTTGCGTGCGACGCATACCCGCTCCCCCGCACCCTTACCGCACCCTTAACTACTTCAATATAAAGCCTGTGCTTAGGGAAACTTTAACTATGACATAGTTAGTTCTGACTTTGGATGGTAGAAGTAAAGTAAAACCTTCTCTGTGTACGCAAAAGTATCCGTCGAAAATAGTACATTGTGTCTTAAGGGCGGTAAACAAGGAATTACGAACGAGAGTCTATTAGAAGCCCGAAGTCGAAGACTGAGGGCTTTAATGAGTCGATGTTCGTAATTCTAGTACCGCCCGTGCGACATACAATGTTTTTCATCACATTTGCGAGTAAAATTGTATATTTGTAAAAGAAATACTAATGTTTTATCAAAAATTGCCTATACCGCTGATTGCGCTCTGGCAATCCGCAGCATGTGCATGGCGTGCGTGTGCAGCGCGCGCACGGAGCAGCAGCACACCATGCAGTAACAAACTCATTTACCAACCTTGGGCTTCATGACATGAAAATTAGTACGCGCAATGACTCATTTACCGACCACGGGTTTCATGACAAGCACATTAAGGTCGAGGGTTTTATTTGGGGGGTTGCAAACAAGGTAGCCTGCATGTTACGACACTGTTTACGAGCAAGTGTGATGAAAAATTATTTTATGTACTATTGGTCGAAAACATATTATAGATGCAAAAATCATTACCCTTTCTTTTAGGTTTACCGTAGCCATGTACTTAAAAAAAATAGAGACTGAGGTGTAAATTTATGAGAAGTAATATTGTTCAACTCGGTGCACTTCATTCCGTCAACAGTTCAACAAAGAACTGCTATTTACATTCATTTCATATCGAAAATACAAACTGAAATATGCACAGAAAAACCAGAAAAATAAAACCAGCGGTGGGAATCGAATCCAGGTCCTCGGCATTCCGTGCCGCTTGCTATACCGCTACACCACCGCTGGACAACGGTACAGACACGAATTTCTCCTATGCATCACATAACATATCTCACCAGATATCTCTTGTCCGGGTGAGCGGTTAGTTCCAATGGAGTGCTGAAAGTTTCTCGATGAGGGCTACAGCATAGATGTCGCTAGTGTCGCTGCTTAAGTGACTAAATAAGAAACAAACAGGCTGAGATATGTGGTGCATAGGAGAAATTCGTGTCTGTACCGTTGTCCAGCAGTGGTGTAGCGGTATAGCACGCGGCACGGAATGCCGAGGACCTGGGTTCGATTCCCAGCGCTGGTCTTATGTTTCTGGTTTTTCTGTGCATCTATATTTCAGTTCGTATTTTCGATAATATGGGTTTTACGGGATGACCGTAAAAGTAACAAAAATTTGGAATTGAAATAAAAAATACAAAAACATTCCAAAAACCCATCTTAATTTATTTCATACTCAACATTACTGGTAATATCATTATTATAAGTCATTTTGTCAAATTATTTTTTACTCTCTTGCTACTCTAGCGTCCATCTGGAGGGATTTGGACCTATTGCATATATTATTATATGTATACTGCTTATATTATAACTGGTCAATTTTGCAGCTGTTTCTTCATTTATGAGAGAGCTCCTTTACTTAGAAGCCTCCATATTTCTAATACATAAAACGAAAAAAACCTTTTCTAGCGGCACAAGTCCACGTGACAGCCAACCCCTTAGACACCGCAGCGTCCATGCCAGCCGGTCGCACCACGATAGTGGTGCAGCAGCCGTCCCTGTCGCTCGACTACGGCGGCTGCGCGACGATCCTCGTGCGAGACGGAGACGACACCAGGCGCAAGAGCCGCATCTGCAGCGACCACATCCAGCAGCTGCTGGATGTGACGAGCCAGTTCACGTCGGAAGACTTGCATGATTTTGACAAGAGGTAAGTTTCTATAAGATGCACCGTCATAAACATTGAAGAGTTGCGCTCTTGTCGATGGAGAGAATGCCACATAGCTTTTACTTTGTGGGGTGGGGATGGCTACATTAGAGAGTGATCTTTCTCCAGGCAGATGGCGTGCCATGGGACCGCATTCCAATTTGGTGGCCCAAAATAGTTTAAAAACCTAACACACGCTTTAATATATCTACCTGGTCGCTCTATCATCCATCCATGGATATAATTCTAAGGCAAAGTACACCCTAAAAATATTATATTCAGAAGCTTAAAAAAAATCGAGGGTTAAAATCGACTTCCAAGATTTAATTACCACAGAGATCGGAATTTTCACGGCATTTTTGATGTCATAGTGACTTCTCGCTTATCGACTCTACCTAAATGATATCGATAATGATTATTATCGTAAAAACCGGCCAAGAGCGTGTCGGACACGCCCAAAATAGGGTTCCGTAGCCATTACGAAAAAATTAAGTAATATTTTTCTAAGTATTTCGTATTTTATACGGAATCTTTCAAGTTTAGGTATATTTTATACCTTAGGCTGTTATTTACTCTTAAACTACTAATAATTCTCAAGCAATCTTAACCGTTATAATTTTCCTTGTAAATTTGATATTTATTACCATCCTGAATTTTCCCAAATTTTTCACCCAACAGTTTAGATTTAAAAGGGGGGTGGGGACGCTCGATTTTAATGAAAATTTGCACTTTAAAGTTGAATATTTCGCAAACACACATCACTGAATCGTAAAATCGTCTTAGCAACCCCCCAATGGTTTTAAAAGACCTATCCAACGACATCCCACATTATAGGAAAAGTCGAGGGAAAAAAATCACCCCCACTTTACGTCTATGGGTTTTAGATTTTTTGTTTTACCACTGTTGGCGTGACTGATATGTATATTCATGCCGAATTACAGATTTCTAGTACTAACGGTCTCTGAGCTTAGCCGCGGACGGACATACGGACAGACGGACAGACGGACAGACATGGCGAACCTATAAGGGTTTCTATAGTTGACTACGGAACCCTAATGAGACGTTATGCCGCTTGCACAGTCTAAGGTTAAAAAATGAAATGGTCATAGCCTTCAAATTGAACCATTACATTTTCGTCGAACTCATTAAATTTAATTAGGGTCTGTATTCAGCATTTTTTTAATTGCAACATATTTTACAGTAATTTTATAAAAAAATATGCCATGTTAGGGCGCGTAGCAACTTGAATGTAATTAATTAACAGCTATGCATGATAATGTATTAAGTGCATACATTGTTTAGAAAGAAGTTTACACAATAGCTAACACGTATTATATTTTATGTCATGTATTGTAGGGGTAAGTGCTCATGCAAGTAAGGTTTCCAAACTAAAACTATGCTTTCATCTAGTCATAACATAAACTAAGATACATATGGTACAGAAGCCTATTAGTCTAATGTCAATCAATTTGTGGCCGCCTCAACCAATCACAAACGTGATCCAATTGTCAAAGTTGTCAAACAGACTTGATGCTAGCGCCTGATAACCTGTCACAGAAACTCTTATTACAATTTTTTTACCTACATACTTTGCCTAACTTTCCCATAATATTGAAAGAAAAATTGATTCAAAATCAAATGCATCGATAAACCCGATTTGTCAAAATTAAACGAGCAATTCGACAGCGTAAAATTTAAAACCATTATCTTTCCGTCATTCCTCGTGTACCCTCTCCTTTTAGAAAGATAAAAGATAAAGGGAAGCGTGTTTAAAATATAATAAAAGATAAAGATAATTCCGCTCGCTGCACGTTATATCATATTTTTATGAGATTTGTCACTCAAAATAATGAAAGGGGTGAGATGCGAGAGAATATTTATTTTGCTTTGTAGTGAGCGCCAGAGTAATAAGGTTTAGACGTCAAGGTTTTCAGTTCTTTTATTCTTCGTCCTGGCTTTATCGCTCGAATAAACTTTTTTGCGTGCTAGCTATGTAGACGACATCTTTGATGGGCGCTTCGGACTAGGATTGAATTTTAAGGTATGCTCTATTTTAGTATTTTCGCCCTGTATTAATGCTAACTGCTGCTCGCGACTTGTTTGTGAAGAATTGAATGAGTGGTTTATTAGTTGATAAAATGTGTATCTATTTTTGTAAACAGTATAACTTGTATACAGAGATAACTTAATAATACACGCATGCATGCCTATTCATACCAGCCAAAATGGTCGCCACTCAGCTTAATAATATTTTTTTAATTGGGAAGTTTCCTAGGTCAAAATTCAAATTAAAAAATTCAAATGATTTATTCAGTAAAAAGGCCGCAATGGGCACTTTTACACGTCATTTTTTTAAACTACCAGCGCTTTCGGAAAGACCATCATTGCCAAGAAAATGCGCCGCAAGAAACTTGGCAGAAAGCATTTTTTCATAAAAATATAATTACAAATAAAATACTTAAAAACATATTATACAATTAAGAAAAAAAAATACAAAAAAATAATAATAAAGAAATACAGGATGTATGGGTCCCTTAGTTAAAATACTAAACACTAACTATATCTACGTTCAGTGGAAGTGTAGAATGCTTCCACCGCCATAAATTTTAAATATAATAACAATAATTTAGTTCTGAAATATACATTTCAGTCAAGTAACCATTAAGCTTTTGGATTTCGAAGGCAAGTTCACGTCTGCCGCCCCCAAAGTTAGCTCACAGGTTAAAGTAAATGTTAGGTATATTATTTAGAACGTCAGTCAGATATATAATTAGGAAAAATTAGACACGAGTCGACGGACTTGACGGATGGGACGGACTATCTTATCATCATCATCATCATCATCATCATCCCAGCCTACATATGTCCCACTGCTGGGCACAGGCCTACTCTCACAATGAGAGGGCTTGGGCCGTATTTCCCACGCAGGCCCAGTGCGGATTGGGAACTTCACACACACCATTGAATTGCTTCGCTGGTGTGTGCAGGTTTCCTCGTGATATTTTCCTCACCGTAAAGTTCGTGGTAAATTTCAAATTTGATTTCTCACATGAATTTGGAAAACTCAGAGGTGTTTGAGAAGCGATAGGTCAAACCACTAGGCCACCACGCTCTCTATCGACTATTTTATAATCAAAATATATACATTTTCGAAGTATCCTGTGCTTCGGTGACCATCCCAAGGATCTCATATACTTCTTTATCAATTTTGCATCATATGTTCAAATTTGTATTGTATGTACCTATTGTAAAACTCTTTATTGTACATAAAAACACATGAAAATAATAGAACACAGGATAATAAGATGTACAAAGGCGAACTTATCCCTTAAAGAGATCTCTTCCAGTTAACCTTTCCAGTTAATTTTGTTGCCAATATTTATTTTGTGAATCATAAAGACAAGTTAATTACCTTGTTTGTGCCACACAACTTTAAGTGTACCTTTTATCTTTGCGTTAAATATTCATAAGCGAGTTTCGTGGGTATTATGGTAGCTGTCACTCCACTGCGACAAATTCTCGCTTAATCCATATTAATCTTGTTGCGAGAACCACAGCGTACGGCACAGCTACTCCAGTTAGGTTTACTTTTACAGTGTTTCTTATTATATCCGCTACAATAAAACTAAAAATAGAATAATTAAAAAAAAACGCACGGACGCATGCACGGAGATACGTAGAAGAACGAGGGTCAAAATTCAAAATTGTTTATTATTAATATTGTATGTTTATACAATTACAGGCATTAGGATGGAAAATTACAAACTAGGTATACATGTGACGCCCTGATAGGGCACGGCATTACAAGTAATCAGAGGGTGCTTATTTTAATTGGAATGTATTTAACATGCATGGAAAAGAAAAATATAAACATATAGGTATAAAATTACACACTCAAATGAGACACATTTTAAGTTTTAGCCACATATGAACTCTAAGAACCATCCACCAGTCCTCGGCAAAAGAACTTACTCGATTTTGTCGTCGAAGAACTCATCCAGGCTATAGAAGCATTTATTGATTAGGTTTTTAAACGCCACAGCACTATCAATGTCTTTTAATGAATTCGGTAAATGATTGTAAATTTTTATTGTCATGTAGTGAGGGTTTGATTTTACTAATTTTAATTTGGAAAATTGTGTCACCGACAGCAAGCCAAGCAAACTAGATCATTGAAGTGGCAATGGGCAGGCCAGATAGCACCAAGAACAGATGGCGATTGAAGCCATAAAATTCTGGAATGGAGACCACGGGTCGGCAAGCACAGGCGCAAGGTGACCAACGAGATGGATTGATGATCGGGTTAAAGCCGCGTTCACGGTGGATGCTGGCCGCTTCCAACCGAAGCAACTGGAGGTCTATGGGGGAGACCATGACCAACAGTGGACGTCCTACGGCTGATATGATGATGATGACGATGGCTGATATGATGATGAAAAAATAAACAAAGGTTCATTGATATGTGAAATGTGTTTTATTCTGTTGATTTTTCACTTATTTTTTTTTATACGTCTGGATGGCGAACGAGCAAGTGGGTCTCCTGATGGTAAGAGATCACCACCGCCCATAAACATTTGCAACACCAGGGGTATTGCAGATGATGTATTGTTAATTGTAAAAATGCAATGTCAATAAATACATATCACTTGGAAGATGTTTAACAATAAATTAAAAAAGTTTTTGTTAAAAAAACATTTTTAATGCAAGTTTTTTTTGCTGACTTTACTTTTTGTTGACTATACTTGTATTGTCACCCAAACTACATTTGAATACCAAATTTCAAGTCGATGCCATTAACCGTTGAAGAGTTCCGTCCTGTGGAGACGATCCTGGCCGGACTACAAAGATGTCGCTATCAGATTATTTTGTATTATCACCAGATTTACTTACATAAGTTTACCAAATTTCAAATCGATCGGACTACTGGAAGTGGGTCAAATTTAGCTTGCAAGATTTGACCCAAATAAATAAACGCACAGGGCAAGTTTAAAAAGCTTGTAAAAATTTAACTTGCAAGATTTGACCCAAATAAATAAATAAACAAATAAATAAACGAGCAGGGCAATTAAATAAAAGCTTGTAAAAAAGGGCAGAAATTTCGAAGTTTTCTTTCCTTTGCAGCAGCTGCACTGGCTGCTGTGGCGTCCCACAGAGGTCCGGATAACAATGTTTTGCGATGAATTATATTATCCGGCACGAGCGAGGGATTTTATTGCTTTCGTATCACTTAACCTGTTTACTATCACTAAGCAATATAGCGCTTTATCACCACCGACTTTACATTCGCTGTCCTTACGGAGAGATTTTGCATCCCCTATGTATCTTACAAGGGCTTTATCATTGGGAATGCTCTGAGAAGTACTTAGTTCGATCTATTTCCTGTTGCTAAGTTTCTCTATCGCGTCACCCGCAACCGACTTTCCACCCTCACCGCTTTAATATCTAGCAGTTCACTGCAGTTCGTTCTTAGCGGAATTTTGCCACGCACGGTACTTTGGAATCAACTGGCAGCGCCAGTATTTCCAGACCGGTAGAACTTGGAGAGGTGTGGCAGTGCTACCTTCATTTTTACACTTTTGTAGATATTGGTAATTAATCCATTATATCTGTGATCTACTCTTGCTTTCTGTAGTGATTGATGAACTGCCCAGGTCTCCACACTGTCAAACGCTTTCTTATAATCGACGAAAGCCAACCACAACGGCATTTGATACTCAGTAACCTTTTCTATTAGTACCTATTCTCATTGTCAGTATGTGGTCCATGGTGCTGCTGTAGCCCCTTTCTAATCCCCGCTTGCTCTTTAGGCTGGTACAATTTGTAATGACATTAGATAAAATTTAGCCCAAATGGCAATGGGCGGAACAAATTGCCCGAAAAACCGATTCGTGGTGTAGAGTTGTACTGAATGGGAACAGAATAGACCAGAGGACAGACCGCAAATGAGATGAAAAGACGATATAAAAAAAGGTGGCGGGCAGCAACTGGACTCTAACTGCCCAAAATAGATCGGATCGGAGATCGGAGTTGGATCGGAGGTTGAAGGAGGCCTACACCAAGAATTTGGTAGAAGAAAGCTGAGAAGAAGAAAAAGAGAACTTAGAAATCTTCAAAGAACGAGCCTATTCTTTTCTCAAAGGACCGTACCAGTAATTCAACTTATGTTATGCTGTCTTTAGGTGGCGGTGATTGGTTTTCATCAGATGACCTACCTACTCCGTTTGCCTCTTATATAAAAAAGGCATTACCTTCAGTCGAAAGACGTACTCTGGCCAGAAAGTGTCCACGTAATGTAGGGTCTACCCTAGCTGCGTCTCCTGTTACGTGGTTACTATTCAAGATCACATCCCCTCCGGCCGTTGTCATATGTTAGTCAATTCGATTGAAGACGCAAACCAAACGAAAGTATCCTTGTCTTTTTGTCTGTTACTTCTTCACGCTGAAACCGATAAAGCAATTAGGTAATATAATAATATAGTAATAACTCTGTCCTTTTTGTGCGAGACCCAAGGAACTATTAGTATAAGAAAACCTCGACATGTTCCACCCTCATAGCAAAAGCGTTAAGCCTTATACACGCTCGTTAATTGAGTGCTAAATTGCTGCAAATTTGCTTATGAAGAGCGTCAAACGAGGTGTAATCACGTCTTATTAATAGAAACCGCAAACTCAAGAGCTTAAGTCTTGAGACCACTTAAATCGACAGATAATAAATAAAAATTAAAAAAAAACCCTGGTGGGTTATAACTACGGTAAATCTGTCGACGTTCTGATCAGAATTATGGACTGAAATGATACCAGAATGACATTGTACATGATGTCTTAGGAAAAAGTAATCTCACAAAAGTGATTTTAGCATACATAGGGGCTGTTGCACCATCCATTGATTAGCGTTAACCGACGGTTAAATGTGATGCCGTTTCCGTCTATTCGAACTAAACAAATAGAGACGGCATCACACCTAACCGCCAGTTAACGCTAATCAATGGATGGTGAAACAGCTCCATAATCTTTGATAGATTACTGAAAGAATCCGCTCCATTTACGTAACTTTTCTAAGAATTCTTAAGGAAACAGGAAACTCATTAAATCTAATTATTCATCAAAACTGATGCTATTTGCATCTAGGGGCACGGCAGTGCCTCTGCCAAGTTGAGCGCAAGGCAAGTGTCGTACCATCTTTTCCTCTAATCATTTCGGCGTATTTTTACGTTTCTGCCTTGCAGCACTGGAGTATTGGAAGGCTGAAATTCTACTCATTTGATAAGCTAAAACTATTTTTTTAAACCTATAATTTCACTTAAATAACTTAACATGTCTAAAAGTTATTACGCAAATTTGGTACTGACTGATTATCAAAGTCAGATAGTATTTCTACATTACTTAGACACCTACAATTTGGCACAGAGTTCGCATTTACCTATTACCTGTAAGGTACAAAATATGTAACGATGTCTGCTACAATATTTTCAATGGCACAAGAACAACTCGTTTGAAAATCCACGAAAGTCCAGATTTTAGCTAAAATTTAGTCGTTTTCTTATATCCTCGTCTAGACTTAGCTGTTTATGAAATTTTGCTACTTTTTATGGACAAATTATCTCAAACAAAACTTGGCACGTTTTTTACGCAGTGTTTTTATTAGGTTTCTATAAGTAGACAGTATAACATTATTATTTTCAAGATTTATATCCTCTTTCATTGTGGTCGCTTACAATGGGCCCCATAAGAAAACTTACTCGCCCAAAGAGCGATGGAGCGAGCTATGCTCGGGGTTTCCGTAATGTGATCAAATCAGGAATGAGGAATCAACGAGAGAAGTCAGTCACTTGCTCATAGAAATGATGCCGCTAAAGTTTATTTATATTTCTATTTATATTTAAACTATCTCTGTGCCATAAATCACGTTAATCCGTTGCTCCGTTTCAACGTGAAAGACGGACAAACATACAAACACACACACTTTCACATTTATAATAGTTAATAGTATGGATTTAGAGAAATCCAAAATGCAGAAAAAAACAAGCATTACATTTGAAAAGAAAGAAACAGTAGAAAAAACATCAAATCTTTATCGAACCCACCGAAAAACCAGAAAAAGAGACCAGCACTGGGAACCGAACCTAGGCCCTCAGCAATCCAAGGATTCAGCAAGGATTGCTGAGGACCTGGGTTCGATTCCCAGCGCTGGTCTCTTTTCTAGTTTTTCTGTGCATCCATGTCTCAGTTTGTATTTTCGATATGGTTTCACGGATACCCGTAAAAGTAACAGATTGGAGTTGAAATAAAAAATACTCCAAAAACCGATCATAATCAATATTTAGTATAAAATACGCCCCAATCGCATAATGTTATGGCTAATTATAACTAAACACAAAAGACATAGAAGCCGTGGTGGCCTAGTGGTTTGACCTATCGCCTCTCAAGCAGAGGGTCATGGGTTCGAACCTCGGCTCGCACCTCTGAGTTTTTCGAAATTCATGTGTGGTATTGCATTTGAAATTTACCTCGAGCTTTGCGGTGAAGGAAAACATCGTGAGGAAACCTGCACAAACCTGCGAAGCGATTCAATGTGCGTGCGAGTTCCCAATCCGCACTGGGCCCGCGTGGGAATTATGGCCCAAGCCCTCTTATCTGAGAGGAGGCCTGTGCCCAGCAGTGGGACGTATATAGACTGGGATGATGATGATGCCAAAGACATATTCATATACCGTGACTACACGAACACCAGCGGAAAGAGGTTCACATAATAACACTGTACCTAATGCAAGTTACGGATTCACTCTTGCATCGAACAACATTATTAGTACATTACTGTCGAGCCCAGGAAAAAGCAATTCGTGTATGAGTAGAGTTTGACGTCAATAAATACGAATCCATGAATTGCCATTTCCGCTGAGTGAGGCATGTGTGCTTTTCTCCAATATTTAATGCGAAGAAATAAAAGAAAATTGTTAAAATATAAAATTAAATACTTTAAAAGGTGACCATAAACTACCCGCCATACTTGTTTATTTTTAAAGTACATGGGCACGACTCTTAATGCCATTTCATTAGAAACAATAATGTAATTAATTAAATAACCATGGGAACACCTGCCACAGCAGATCTTTTAGACGGGTATTCTTTTTATAATTTTCATTGTTATAGTTAGTTAAGCTTATAGTTAGTTCTTTTTATGTATGTAACTCATAATTGTACACAAGTTATGTTAACATTGTTTTTAAATAAAGTATTTTACAAGCAACATAAAAATAATTTACATAAATGTCAAGTTATAAGAATATGTCTTATAAAATTAATAGTATGCTTAAAATATCAAGGAATGATAAATAACCTATATCAATAAAAAGTATTAAGATAAATGCAAATGAAGCTTTGAATCACTAAATTACGGTTTAAAGTGCTACTACTGAAATCTTTTGAGTTACTCGTAATTCAGCCATTTTCTTTTGTTACCAGTTTTTCGGTTTCATTGTGCTTAAACCACAGATTACTAATATGTAGCTAGCGCTTAAACTCGAAATATTAAAAAAAAAACTAATGACACTGTTTCGAGACATTTTTAAAGACGCTGTTTATTCCTAAACTAGGACTTAAAAAGAAAAAAGTTAGAGGGAATTTCATCGTCAGGCTGTTTAAATTGACTGACCGTAGTCAAAACGAGAATTTAAACAGTAAAAAAACTGTATGGTAATGGAATTTCATACAATTTCCCGGCCGCTCAGGCTCAGGCTTTTTTAATTTGTATGGTAGTTATAATATATAGGATGGGCCATATCACATAGCAAAATCAGGAGTTATTAAATGCCGTATTGTTGTCCCCAGGTATGGAAGCCCCCACCACTTCAGATCGCAGTCAGTGAAGGCGGCGCGCTCGCGCACCGGCGAGCGGCAACTCCTGGGGCTGCCGCAACAACGCGCCCGCGTGGCTTCCATGCCCAACACTGGGGTCGAGGAGGAGTACTACAGACTGAGGCACTTCAGTATTACTGGTATGTGCTAACCCGTTTACCTTTACTTGCCCGAATTTCATTGCCATACCAACGTTTAACATCAACTCGGAAGAAATTACTATTTCAGAAATAAATTACTTTATGGCAAATGAAAATTCTAGAAAACGATACATTCGGGCATATGAAATTCGGGCAAACGATAGAGAACCGTGCTAACCATGTAAGTGGCAGTGGCCGCTAACGATGGGCCTCATGAGGAAGCTCAAAGTCACTCAGAGGGCTATGGAGAGGTCTATGCTCGGGGTCTCTGCGGGATAGAATCAGAAATGATGATATCCGCAGTAGAACTAAGATTACCGACATAGCCCGAAGGATTGCGAAACTGAAGTGGCAGTGGCGGGGCACTGCTCGCAGAACTGATGGCCGGTGGGGTCAGGTCCGCGGACCGGGAGACGAGCTGTCGGTAGGCCTCCAACAAGATGGAGCGACGACATGCTTAAGATCGCGGGAGATGCGGAAACCACAAGACCGGTCTGAGTGGAGAGCCCCGGGGGAGACCTATGTCCAGCAGTGGACGTCTTTTGGCTGACATGATGATGATGAGTGAAGGCTACATTATTTCCGCCCCATGTACCTTTCTAATAATAATTCGATCTCTATACGTATATTAATTGAATTTCACTTTGAATGACTACGAAAAAAGAGTATAAATAAGTACTTAGTACATTTTACCTACTTGGCTTGGCAAGTCGCCCTATCACTACTAAACCGATTTTGATGGAACATGTCTAAGAACTATCGCTAGAAAACCTGCTTTCAAATAAAAAACGGCATTCAAATCGGTCCATCCGTTTACCCTTGATTATTGTTATAATTATTTTTAAATTTAATTCTAATTTTATTTTGGCTGACAATGTATTGTAATTTACCACTATCATATACCTATATATTTTTTTGTATACAATTTGACGATCCTTTTGTGAATTTCTTATAATTACTTGACATGTATTTTGTTTATAGGTGGTAGATTTTTTTTTGACATTCATAAGTGCTTGTTATAGCCTAAATTGAACCCGGACGCTTGCCAAGGGTTTGATATTTTGACTTTGACTTTGACTTTTGTATTTTTGCATTAGGTAATAAATAAATCTAATCTAATCTAATCTAATCCAAGAACTACGGTGCCACAGACAGACACACATAGCGGTCAAACTTTTGCGTCGGGGGCTAATAATAAAAATGTATTTCAGATTTTCAGATCCATAGATTGTTAGTTACAAAGCACTTATAAAACTACGTTAGTTTTTTTTTTCGACTGGATGGCACACGAGCAACAAGTGGGTCTCCTGATGGTAAGAGATCACCACCGCCCATAAACATCTGCAACACCAAGGGTTATTGCAGATGCGTTGCCAACCTAGAGGCCTAAGATGGGATACCTCAAGTGCCAGTAATTTCACCAGCTGTCTTACTCTCCACGCCGTAACACAACAGTGCAAGCACGTTACTGCTGCTTCACGGCAGGATTAGCGAGCAAGATGGTTGTAGCAATCCAGGCGGACCTTGCACAAGGTCCTACCACCTACAAAATAAAATAAAAAAAAGAGTTTAAAAGAGGGTTTTACGTCGAGGATTAAAAAAGTGCCGCAAAATTGTAAACGTCTTTATGTTCAGTTTTCGGAGTGTCATCTTGATCATTTGTCACTCAGGTAAGGGCGTGGTGAACAGAGGCGACTCTCTCCGCTCCAGAAGATCCAGGTCGAACACTTCAGTAGCTTCCAGCGCTTCCAGCACAGAAGCCGTCAACCGGGCTTCTGCGCCGTGCTCTCTGGCGTCCTCCAGGTAAGAACTGCAGGGCTACTACGAAATTCGAAAATCGAAGTACATATCGTACCGTCCCTCTCACTCTAGTATTAGGTAATATGCGTGTCGGCGGGACGGTACGATACGAACTTCGATTTTATTTTCGTAGTAGCCCTAGAGAACTTGCAAAGAGTTTATTCTTAGGTTGTACCAGAGTTGAGGTCGCGCACACAACATGCCATGTTGACAGCGGAATTTCGACATTCGCTCATTCATTTCATTCATTCTTCTTTAATGCAATCAGCTCTTCTTGTAGCTTTACCTATGTGTGTGTGAGAGAGAGAGAGAAACATTTATTTACACATATTCGATACACATAAAAATACATTAGATGAATTAAAAAATAACATCGAATAGTATAAAGTGGGCCCCACTCAGCATAATCCATTATTTTTTATTTATGTGTAATCCATTTACTTCAACTCTCGTGGCTCTACCTAATCTTATACCCACATGCCCTGATAATCAATCCAAAGGGGGTTGTGATATCCGGGGAACTTACAAGGCTGGATCCAGGGGGGGTCAAAGGGGGTTATGGCCTCCTGGGCCCCGGCCTGGGTCTAGGACAACATTAGATATTTCCAACATTAGATAGGCCCAAAATTTGGTCCACTCTGCGTTCAAAATCTATTACTGCATACATTTGAGGGCCAGATTTTTGCCGCTCTGTATATATAACTAGAATTTGCCCATGTGACCTCCCCCCCCTGGGAGTTAAACCCACCCTGGGGAACTTACTGGGGAACGTTATGACAATAGTGGAAAGAAGAGACTGACCACACAGCATTGGGAAATACCTTTGGCATTAAGTAGACAAAGGTTTAAGAAGAATGATTCGAGGAAAACTCTGTACAAGAATGGTTGAAAAGGGTCCCCCTGAAAAACAGCGTTGCAGCATTTTTTTTATTCGACTGGATGGCAAACGAGCAAGTGGGTCTCCTGATGGTAAGAGATCACCACCGCCCATAGACACCTGTAACACCAGGGGGATTGCAGATGCGTTGCCAACCTAGAGGCCTAAGATGGGATACCTCAAGTACAGTAATTTCACCGGCTGCCTTACTCTCCACGCCGAAACACAACAGTGCAAGCACTGCTGCTTCACGGCAGGATTAGCGAGCAAGATGGTGGTAGCAATCCGGGCGGACCTTGCACAAGGTCCTACCACCTGCCTGCAGCATGCTACAACACTAGCTGAATGTTGTAAGTAGACGGGAAGCAAATTGTTTGTCTGTATTTTAACTTTTACTTTGTTTTTTTTTTTGCGTGTGTCAAATTTGTGTTCTCTCTCTCTCTCTCTCTGTGGATATAAATTAGCTCTAATTGCCTTGTTACCCAGAGACTCGTCAGCGGGCCTAAGCGCGTACCGAGTGTTGGTGCTGGGCGGTCCCGGTGTTGGCAAGTCCAGCCTCGTCGGCCAGTTCATGACTTCGGAGTACCTGCACGCTTATGACACCAGCATAGGTAATAAAGGCCATGGTTTGTTAACCAATTTAGGGTGAAGCCAGACGAGCGTAATTATTTGAATTCTGAGTCACTTATTTTCGGTCGCGTAATTTCGGTTGCATTCGGTTTTATACAAAAGTTCAGTTTGTGCCACACAATCATATTCTATTATAGTGTGAGCTAACTTTGGGGGGCGGCAGACTTGAACTTGCCTTCAAAATCCAAAAGCTTAATGGTTACTTGACCTGAAATGATATTTCAGAACTAAATTATTGTTATTATTATTTTTAAATATAGGACGGTGGAAGCATTCTACACTTCCACTGAACGTAGATATAGTTTGATATATTAACCCCCTTATTCATAAACGACAGTCAAACCTATTTTAGTTAAAATGCCGCTAAAATTCGTTTGTCCTTAGCTGTCACTTCGACATATGTATTTGTTAGAAAGGGACAAAGCATTTGTTAATTAACATAGGCTTGTTAAGTTTTATTAATAGGGTTAGTGTTTAGTATTGCAACTAGGGACCCCATACATCCCTGTATTATTATTATTATTATTATTTTGTATTTTTTTTCTTTAATTGTTTACTATAGTTTTTAAGTATTTTTATTTGTAATTATATTATTATGAAAAAATGACTTTCTGCCAAGTTTCTTGCGGCGCATTCTTCTTGGCAATGATGGTCTTTCCGAAAGCGCTGGTAGTTTAAAAAATGACGTGTAAAAGTGCCCATTGCGGCAAGATTGCGGCCTATTTACTGAATAAATGATTTGAATTTGAATTTTTTTGAATTTGTGTTCGATATTATACCAAAAAATGAGGAACGATGCCCGATCGAGACTTGAATTAGAGCTATCACGTATGAATTCGCCGCTAGAGGCGCTGTGTAGCGTGAGGTTTCCGAAATATCAAATCTCATAGTTTTTGGGTGAGCCACGCGGTTTATTTATAATTAGAATAATTTCTTGAATATTTTGCATTACCTGAAATTAATTATGGCAATTATGCGTTACAGGGCAATGAATGTCTGTGTTTTGAGACAGTTTTGTCTTTCGGACACGTTTCTCCTCCCTTTTTTTCCCGAACAAAACGGGACTACGCAACACTGTGGTTGCTCGATATTTTTATGGTACAGTTTTAAGGTGTATTAAATATGATTTTAATCTAAACTTTATTTTCGTAATAACAGACTTTGAAAGCCATGGAGCCATCTAGAAAGACAAAAAAGATAGCCCTCATTTAAGAACAGTTTAAGCTGGATCCACATTTGTATCATTTTGCCGATCACAATCACAACCACTCCGTGCATTACATAGAATAAGACCCATTTAAATTGTGTTGATTTTGAAAGCTGTTCCAAATTTGAAACTCATTACAGTACTATTATTGATACTGTTATGAACATTACGTTATTGTCTACTACCACAGACAAGAATGTTGTCATAGTAAAATCGGTTGTTTAATACTGGTACATGAAACTGTTAAGTACATGAAACAGCAACTCGCAAACTTTCCTTGTCGCTGTCACTTCGTCTTTGAACTTGATATAATGACAAAGGAGATGTACAATGACAAGGTACTAAAGTATAACGATATCTTTGAGCTTGACGTACTTACGAACATCGCAAGTTAAATAAAACCTCGTAAAAATAGACAATGACCGTCATATCGGATCATTTCCACGTTTCTTATCACGATTTCATCCTATGACGAGGGTTATTTGATTCCAGAGATAGATAACTTCGTCAAGATGTTACTTTTGAGAAGTGAACGAATTCTTTACATACAAGCTTTATTCACATTCAATTTTTATTCACTTTTAGTGGCGGTTTGACTTAAAATTTGGCTTAGGTACAATACAATAATCTGGTAGTGACATCCTGGTAGTTCGGCCAGGATCGTCTCCGCAGGACGGAATTCCTCAACGGTTAATGGCATCGAATCGACTTAAAAAAAATACAATAAACCTAAAAATTTTAAATTACATAACGATAGCAATGCATAAAAAATAAAAGGTACCTAGTAAGTGAACAATTGTTTCCACTGTTGCTATTTCATTTCCTCGCCATCGAAGCAGCAGTGTAAAACTCGAGCATTAAACCCATTTTCCCCTCGACTCGTAAAATGGCTCGTCTTATGCTCTCGTTGTACAATCTACTATTATTTATTGTGTAGACGACGAGTCTGGCGAGCGATCTGTCTGCGTGCTGTTGGCCGGCGAAGAGTCGGAGATCACATTCATGGATGCACCCTCGGACCAAGTCGTTGTGAGTATAATAGAGATCCTACCCCATTTAGACGATGCGAGAATTTGCGACGATTGAGGGACAATAAATTAATAAATTCTCGCATTGTCTAAGTGGGGCTTCATATTTAATGTGCTTTGAGTTAATGTTATGATGGCTTTATTATTATTACTAGCCTATTCTTATTATATATAATAACTTATTTATAGGGCCTTCAAAAACCATTAAAATTATTTCGTAAAACAAACATAAACATAAACATAAACATATCATGGGACACTTGACACCAATTGACCTAGTCCCAAACTAAGCAAAAGCTGTACTATAGATACTAGGCAACGGATAACATACTTATATAGATAAATACATACTTAAATACATATTTAAACATCCAAGACCGAGAACAAACATTCGTGTTATTCACACAAATATCTGCCCCGGCCGGGATTCGAACCCAGGACCTCAAGCTTCGTAGTCAGGTGCTACTAACCACTTAGCCATCCGGTCGTCAAAAAAAAAGCAAAGAACAATAATATTTAATATCACGGGCAGACACCAATTGGCCTAGTCCCAAACTAAGCAAAGCTTGTACGGTGGATACTAAGCAACGGATAAACATACTTATATTAGATAAATACATATAAAACATCCAATACCCGCGAACAACCATTCTTATTTACAAATACATCTGCCCGACCGGGAATTAAACCCGGGACCTCAAGCTCCATAGTCAGGTTCTCTAACCACTTGGCCAGCCTGGCGTCCTCGTGGGCCCTCGCGTACTTTATAAAGCAGGGTTTCTCAAACTTATGGCTCCACGTACCCCTGTTGTTAAAGTTTCTAGACGACAGCAAACCCCTACCTCCCCCCCCCTCCCCAAAGAAAGTAGTAAAACTGGCTGTTGGAGAAAGTTTTTTTTTATTATTTCAATCATGATAATGTATATTATTTAATTCAATAAAAGGTAACAAACATAGGTAAGAATCGTCTTGCCAACTGAAACAAACAACAACAAATAACAAACAAATAAATTAGCAAATTTGGAGTTGAAATAAAAAAATACAAAAAGACTCCAAAAACCCAATTCTTAATCATCTTGCCAGTCTTGCATCCACCATTCCCGTAAACCTTGTCGCGAACCCCCTACCGTCGAATAGCGAAACCCTTAGGGGTTCGCGTACCCCACTTTGAGCAACCCTGTTATAAAGGACAAAGGACCAATTAAAACTAAGAATAACGGCCGAATGTACTTCATAAAGTACAAATTGTTAATTGAAAAAATAATCTAAAGAATGTGAACCACGTCTAGGGCGTAAAGTAAAAATGTCTGTTAATAAAGTCAGGTCCCAGGAGGCTATAAAATACATGAACTCGTGGAGTGCCTACTATCGAGTGCGACAGTTATGCTGTCCCTGTCTGATTGGAGCTATCCGTCGTCAACTCAGAAATGTTTTATTATTTGAGCATTCTTTGAAATACTAGGGATAGTTTCTATAAAAATGCGCTTCAAATTATAAAACTCGCGTCAAAGGGAATATAGGTGAAATATGCTGAGTACGCCATGCATATTTTATTTTTGGGTCCCCTGCGCTATAACGAAGTGACAATAGAGCGAAGGGTCTATCGCTACCACGGAATAAAATAATGAGATTGATAAAACCATCACGCCACTAGCTTTTTGATAAAAAACCGGCCTAGAGCGTGTCGGACACGCCCGAAATAAGGTTGCGTAGCCATTTCGTATTTTATACGGAATGTTCCCTAGTTTAGGTATATTTTATACCTTAGGCTGCTATTTACTCTTAAACTACTAATAATTCTCAAGCAAACTTAACCGTTTAGTTTTCCATGAAAGTTTGATATACTTACTATCATCCTCATTTTTTTCATTTTTTCCACCACCGATTTAGATTTAAGAGGGGGGGACGCTCGATTTTAAAGAAAATTTGCACTTTAAAGTTGAATATTTCGCAAACAAAATCGCTGAATCATCGTCTACCAAACCTCTAATGGTTTTAAGAGACCTATCCAACGATACCCCATACTATAGGGTTAGATGAGAAAAAATCTCCCCCACTTTACGTCTATATGGGAGGTACCCTAAAAAATTTTTTTAAGTTTTATATTGTACGATTTTGTCTGACATGCTTACATATATATCCGTGCAAAATTACAGCTTTCTAGCATTTATAGTTCCCTGAGCAAAGCCGCGGACGGACAGACAGACAGACATGGCGAAACTATAAGGGTTCCGTTTTTGCCATTTTGCTCCGGAACCCTAAAAATCTGGCCAAGTGCAAGTCGGGCTCGCGCACCGAGTGCTTAGTGTGAATTTGTATGTACCTATCTATGA
>NC_133473.1:18962753-19022361 GCF_025370935.1 Choristoneura fumiferana
AAAAAAAACCCACGACGAGGGAACGGGCAGGCGGGGCAGTTGTGGGTTGTCAAGGCAGACCTCTTGAGGGAGGTTTGACCTTAAAGGAGACCTAGTAAGTTATTCTTTTGAGTAAAACAATAAGACTTTTTAACAATTTTTTAATTAAATTTGAACACAAAAATTAACAGGCCTAATTTGACAAAATTAAAAGTAAAAGTATTACGAGAATCTCAGGTAGTGAGTTCAAGCGATTTTATTGAGAGGTGGTTCTGATTATCGGTCTCCCTGCCTACACTTCCCTGGAGTCGGAGAGAAGAACCCGGAGCGAAGAAGCTGGCCACAGCAGGGGGGCCTGGTCCAGCTGAGTGGTCGTCGGTGCCGAGGTCAAAAGGGGCCTTAGGGCGGCAGGACGAGCAGCCTGGACAAGTGTTCCACGCCGGAACGATCAGGGTCTTGGACGAGCCAGGAAGGATGTGCAGTACTCCGGAAGTTAAGGCCGTCAGGGCTTAGTGTCAGGTTAGGGCGTAAGGGGCCGCCTGAGCCGTGAGAGCTGTAGCCGAACGGAGCTTGAAAGTTGTAGCCCGTTGCAGAGCGGAAAAGCTGTTAGGCCGTACGGAGCTTGTAAGCCGTACGAAGGTTTGTAAGCCGTACAAAGGTGTGGGAAGTTGAAGCCGTACGAGGTGCCCAAGTCTGGGCGTATGGAGCTTTCGAGAGAGCTGTTTAGTGTAGTCTGAGCTGTTGAATCTGTTTTAACAGCTGTGCTTCAGCTTTTAAGGGCGAGAATATTACAGTTAGAATTCCCCGGTCACAGCTGATCGACAGCACCCCCCTTGGCGACAAAAAACGGTCAAGGGTGAGTTGGTTATAGATATATTTAGTCGTACAAACTCGTGTAGTAAATGAGTGTAATAAAATGCCTACTTTTATAAAATAAATAAGTAAATAATAAATAAATATTAAATACATATTATTACGTAAATAAATGAGTCAAGAGAAAACTACGGTGGCGACCTCTAGAGTTCGTCCGCCATTCTGCTCAGAGATCCCTTATTGAGGAAAGCGCCATCTAGCTTACACTGAGCTAACTAAGATGTCAGCGATCGCCTGTGTGCATCGTGACAGTACGCCCGTCCCTCCAAAAGAAATTTGAGCCTCATAGCAAATTTCGATAAAAAAAATACACTATGACATAACGCTTACATACGTCGTCTCTCATACTATGATCATACTTCTACTCTCATGGCGGGTCAAACAACAACAGAGGCTTGTTGACCCTTATGTCAAAGGAATAAAATGTGTTAATGGAAGGTGGACGTTGTATGCATTCATAAAAATGTAATTATAGACATTAATTAAATCTGTGATTGAAATTACCATCCGTCCAATCATTAGAGTTTTGAATTACAGAGGCTAAGGGCATATTTTACGTGTTACCAACCGCACGGGTTCCGTAATTCAAATTTTAAAATACTTTTTAACGAGTTGCAAGTTCTCGGGTAAAGGCTTAAGGACAGATCAATTAATATTATAATAATGAGTGGCAGACCGCGACAAATGATTATACTAGTTTAGCGTGTACCAAGTAATATGTACGCGCTATAAGATTTAAAGAAAATAATAGTGCAAAAGGTGCAGCTATTATACGTGCGCGCGGAGGCGGCGCGCTAAAATGACTTGATTCTATAAATAGAACCGTGCGTCTAAGTGATAAGGGAGTGTGATAAGACAAAAATTAAATTAACACGCGTGCGCATTCTACGGTGCTAAATGGAGACTGATGTGACGGCGCGCGACAGCTGATCGCCCGTCCAGATGCATTATGTAATTAGTACATTGAAAAGGAAGCAAGTGATGTATTATATATTGAAGCATATAAACAATTAATTAATCTGTGATTGGAATTACCATCCGTCCCCAATCATTAGAGCTTTGAATTACAGAGGTTAAGGGCATATTTAACGTGTTACCAACCGCACGATTCCGTAATCCAAAATATTAAAATACTTTTTAACGAGTTGCAAGTTCTCGGGTAAGGGCTTAGGACAGATTAATTAATGTTATTGCGATTATAGATTGACCGCGAGAGGGTCTGACGAAGTATAGACATTTTAAGTGTTAAGCACGCGGGTTATCAAATTAAAAGAAGTTAATAATAATAAGAGATGTGACTAAGATTTGTCTGCGCGCGGATGCGCAGCGCTAATAAGTTAATTCTAAGTATAATAAATACAATTGGGCTGCTAGGTACGTAATAAGAAGTGAGATAAGAGGTTTTAAAAAATAACATGCTTGCGCATGAGCCGGAGTTAAACATGGCTGAGTGGAAAAGCGATGCGTGTGACTGCTGTTCTAGGTGCATTTAAATGTAGGTAAACAACCTTGCTAGGCAAGTAATTAGGTTGTTTATCATTTATTTAGCTTGCGCGGTTACTACCTGCGCTTGAGGGAACGGTAAGTAATTCTATGGCAGAGCATAGTTACGAATACCGCAGTTAAATATAAGAGTACCCTAATCTATTTTATAAAAAGCGTTAACCTGTCTGTTCGCGATCGAAGTATAATGATCTCTAAGCAGGGAACAGACGGTCGAAAATAGAGAGCACACGCATAATAATAATAAGATAAACTGGTTTTATTAACTCTGCGACCAGTTGATTTTTAGCAAGCACCTCGAGTAGTATGATATGCATTTGTGAGTTGTGTTGGTGGTTTGTGTAGTATGATAGCCAAAATGTGGTAGTTCTCCAACACACAGTACCTAAATTTAACTCTCCGTATGTTACAGTGCTAAGAAAATTACTAGTAGGACACAAGAAATAATAAGTGTTGTGTATCTCCCAGTAATGATCGAATGAAATTTAATTAAGAGACCGCGTTGAAGTTAAGTTAATAATAAAGTTTGGAAAAAAAAATGTCAGTGTGTTTACCGAGATAATGATAAACTGATTTTGATGAAAGATATAAATAGTGGTTCAGATATTTTAAAAATATAGAAATATCGTTGCTTTTCTATAAAATTGTAGGTATTTCAAATACGTTATTTAAAAATGATTTGAATCGTTAGAATTTCAAATTCAGTGGTTGGCAGTCACTAAATTTAAAATAACTGTTTCACTTGAAGCAGCGGTGAACAATATTAGTGAAAGTATAACTGGCGTCAGTTACGGTTTAAATTTAACTTGATGAAAACTAGTAGGTAGAATTTGAATTGAACCGTTAACGTATTTGAATTTAGTTAATGCACAATATTTAGTTAACTTTAGGGTATAGATTGAAATTGTCGTTGAGATTTGAATTTTAAAACGCCGTCCGTTTCAACTGTGGCAAGTGACAGTTGAAATTCAAATAGCCGTTGACGAGAAAGTGGTCAAAGGTCGGCAGAGTATTTGAATTTAAAGAAACGGTAAAGCAGTTTAAAAATTAGTGTTATTAAAAGAAAAAAAAAAACTATTAAATGAACCACTTAAGATCTCGGTAACAGAAACACTGGTTATGCCTATTATTCGCCTCTTACGAATTCCTAGACGGGGAATGGCGTTATTTCTAAGCCCCGACCACCATACAGGGGCGAGAAAAAACAGGGTACTTACTGCGAGATACACAGAACACACAAGATACACAATAAATTTTGCACAATCACTGCAATTCTAGGCAGAAAAAACGTAACAATCAGAACCTCTCAAAAAAAAAACCCACGGGCGCCACTGTCAAGGGCAGACCTCTTGAGGGGAGGTTTGACCTTAAAGGAACCTAGTAAGTTATTCTTTGAGTAAAACAATAAGACTTTTTAACAATTTTTTAATTAAATATTGAACACAAAAATAACAGCCTAATTTGACAAATTAAAAGTAAAGTATTACGAGAATCTCAGGTAGTGAGTTCAAGCGATTTTATTGAGAGGTGGTTCTGATTATTCGGTCTCCCTGGCCTACACTTCCCTGGAGTCGGAGAGAAGAACCCGGAGCGAAGAAGCTGGCCACAGCAGGGGGCCTGGTCCAGCTGAGTGGTCGTCGGTGCCGAGGTCAAAAGGGGCCTTAGGGCGGCAGGACGAGCAGCCTGGACAAGTGTTCCACGCCGGAACGATCAGGGTCTTGGACGAGCCAGGAAGGATGTGCAGTACTCCGGAAGTTAAGGCCGTCAGGGTTAGTGTCAGGTTAGGGCGTAAAGGGCCGCCTGAGCCGTGAGAGCTGTAGCCGAACGGAGCTTTGAAAGTTGTAGCCGTGCAGAGCGGAGAAAGCTGTAGCCGTACGGAGCTTGTAAGCCGTACGAAGGTTTGTAAGCCGTACAAAGGTGTGGGAAGTTGAAGCCGTACGGAGGTGCCCTAAGTCTGGGCGTATGGAGCTTTCGAGAGAGCTGTTTAGTGTAGTCTGAGCTGTTGAATCTGTGTTTTACAGCTGTGCTTCAGCTTTTAAGGCGAGAATATTACAGTTAGAATTCCCCGGTCACAGCTGATCGACAGCACCCCCCTTGGCCGACAAAAAACGGTCAAGGGTGAGTTGGTTATAGATATATTTAGTCGTACAAACTCGTGTAGTAAATGAGTGTAATAAAATGCCTACTTTATAAAATAAATAAGTAAATAATAAATAATATTAAATACATATTATTACGTAAATAAATGAGTCAAGAGAAAACTACGGTGGCGACCTCTAGAGTTCGTCCGCCATTCTGTTCAGAGATCCCTTATTGAGGAAAGCGCCATCTAGCTTACACTGAGCTAACTACGATGTCAGCGATCGGCCTGTGTGCCTCGTGACAGTCGCACGCTGCAGCGTGCAATGACGGCCTCACGGTCCCACCGGAAGACCAGTGCCAGCTCTTGAGCCGGCATGATGCTGAGGTGGGTCCGTTTCGTGAACAGTAACACTGTTTTTTTTTTCTCTCTTTTCTTTTATGTAAATTATTCTGTCACTGTTCCGAATAATGTATTTTCTTTCTTTCTTTCTTTCTTTTCTTCTACAGCTCAGTCTGTTACTTAAATGTCAAATGTTTTCCTACTATTGTTTAAAAGATACAGCCTTGAATGGAAATAATGGAACCTACAACATAGCAGTATCCTAATAATTTATCAATTCGGTCTCAGGAAAAATAACTTCTGTTCCATAATTTTTATATTTCCGTGTTTTGAACATGAAACTACCGTGAGTGAGACTCACTCATATTAAACAATATTGTATTGTAACGGATAACTCACGTCTTAAATCGAGTTTAGCTCGACATGTTTCTGGCTAATCCGTAGCCCTTCTTAGAAGCAACGACACTCGGCGGCTGCTGCTTGCAGTGCGCGTGCTGCAGCAGCCGCTGAGTCGCGTTGCTCCTAGAGAAAGGGCTACGAATTTGCCCGAAACGTGTCGAGCTAAACTCGATTTAAGACGCGAGTTATCCGGGACAATATAGTTTAATATTTCCGTGTTTGATTACAAACGCTTGCCTGGCAACACTAGCGGTCGAGACTACTTTGGCTATGGAGTAAAGAGCTCTCGAGTCTATGGGCGGCCTGCCCCGTCCCCTAGGAAGGGCCCTGGATCAAATCACCACTTATTTCGATGACAAGACCACGGCTCAACTTAAAAGAAAACTTAAAACGACGACCAGATAGTCAAGTGGTTTGAGAACCTGGCTATGAAGCTTGAGGTGCCGGTTGGATCCCCGGTCGAGGTAGATATTTGTATGAATAATACGAAGTTCGGTTAAAACTCGATAATAAGCGTATTCCCAGAGATAAACCACTAGATCGATTTGTCATCCCCGAAAACCCCACATACCAAATTTCATGAGCCGTTTCCGAGATTCTGTTTATTACTTATATAGGTATAAATGCTCGTTTAAAGGTATTAGATGTTTGTTTTCGAGTCTTGAACGTTTATAAAATGAGAATGGCCGATTAAGGGGCTGTTTCACCATCCATTGCTCAGTGTATAACTGACGGTTAAATGTGATGCCGTCTGTATTTGTTTTGTTCGAGACGGCATCACATTTACCGCCAGTTAACACTAATCAATGGATGTGTGAAACAGCCCTTAATCGGCCATTCTCATTTATTGTTGCACCTTTCTAATTACTGTACCGATTTTTTTCCGCACTAGTGACATGGTAATTGACTTGAGTGCACAGATAAATGTAAAATGGCAGCCATCCTTTTTCTAGATGTGCACTCAGTTTCAGTGCCGTGTCGCTTTTGCCTCACAAAAAAGCAGTATAATTAGACAGGTGCACAATAAAATGAGAATGGCCGAACTTAAATACACATTTATAATAATTGTCTAAATAAGTAAGTTTATTTTAAAACAGCGTGCAAGTTAGGTACCTAATTGCATTTTAGTTACGTTGACATAGTTACGAATAGAAGTTTGATTTTTACACTTCTTCAAGGAGTAGCAGACCTGAGTATGAGATAAATATAGCTTGATCCTTGGTACACGTCCATCAGCCAATACGAGTGGTCTATCAATTTTTAAACAAAATCCTATTCCTATCATATGAAAATGTCGCTAAAGTCGAACTTTCACGTTGACAGACACGTCTATTGGCATTATTGTTTTATGACATGCAAAAATTATCTATTTTAGGGTGGTAGACCCTTGGTAGACCACATATTTGGCTGAGGATACCTGAGAAAAATGGCTTGATAGACGGACAGACGAACAACAAAGCTTTTTTTGCAGACTCTACTTTTTGTTGACTGTACATGCAATGACATCCAAAGTACATTTCCGTACCGAATTTCAAATCGATGTCATAAACCGTTGAGGAGTTTCGTCCTGCAGAGACGATTCTGCCTGGACCACCAGGATGTCACTGCCAGATTATTGCATTGTCACCAGATTTACATAAGTATGGCAAATTTCAAGTCAATCCGATCACTGGCAGTGGGTCAAATTCAACTTGCAAGATTTGACCCGCACATACATTCAGAGTTACATACATTGCAAGTTAAATAAAAGCTTGTAATGTAAATAAAAAATAGAAACTAAAACGAGAGCGAGTATTTAAAGTAGCAACTTCTTAAAACTAACAAATAACAACACATGAGTTTAGAACTAGTTAACATATCCTCCATGTTTGTGGAGCTCCGAAGTTATAGCATTTGCAATGCTAATATCGTCTCTCTAATTGCGTCAGCGCATTACCTAGCACTGGTGAAGTGATGGAGAATTTCTAAACACATAAAAATTAAAATTACATAGGTACTTACCTAATGAGTGATAGGTCCAATGAGCCACGTCACTTGCTTGTCATTTTTTTAAAGCTTTTATATAACTTGCAATGTATGTTTAATGTTGTATGTTATTATATGCGCGGGTCAAGTCTTGCAAGTTAAATTTGACCCACTTCTAGTAATTTGATTGGCTTGTAATTTGGCATACTTATATTAAATATATTGACCCGGATAAATCACGTCTTAAATCGAGTTTAGCTCGACATGTTTCGGGCTAATTCGTAGCTTTCGTCTTCGGAGCATAATTTAACCCACATTCAAGTTTATTACGTTTGATCCTAAGCTGTGTGAATGCTCTGACTTTATTTTGCCATATCTCTCCGTAAAGTTTTGCAACATGAAACTACCGTGAGACAAACTCATATTAAATATATTGACCCGGATAACTCACCCGAAACATGACAAGCTAAACTCGATTTAAGACGTGAGTTATCCGGGTCAATATATTTAATATGAGTGAGTCTCACGGTAGTTTCATGATCAAAATTGCATACTTATGTAAATTGCGTGACAATACAATAATCTGGTAGTGACATTCTGGTAGTCCGGCCAGGATTGTCTCCGCAGGGCGGAACTCTTCTTGAAATTTGGTATACAAATGTAGGTATAGTTTGGGTGACAATGCAAGTACTAACAGTCAACAAAAAGTACATTCAGCAAAAAAGCTTTTATAAAAAATGATTTTTTTACCAAAAACTTGCACAAATTATTAATTTATGCGCGGTAGTGATCTCTTACCATCAGGAGACCCACTTGCTCAGTTGCCATCCAGTCGAATAAAAAATAATTGTGTTTATTCGACTAGGGCAAAGGATTGAGTTCCCAGGAGACAGTTGCGTTTCCGCGTTGAGTTGCCAGGCTCTAACGGTGCAAAAGGCTGCTGGCATCTGGTCACCAGTCGTTTTTACCAGGCGCAATCTCTTTTACGAGTTCCTTCGCACCTGGACCCATAGGTCTAAAGTTTCTACCCCAAATGGTGTAAATACGTAACTCTGCCCTATACAGGCATAATACGGTATTTGACTATTTTGTATCTGTTTTATAAATTAAAACTACACAATGCCTGTTATCGAATAGAAAAACAATTTTTGAGCTACCTTCACAAATAACAAAGTTATAATGGTTTGAAATTCAATATTAGACAGAGAAAGACATACTGGCATGTGACGTCACACGCCAGTACCGCCATACTTGCTGCAAAGAGAAAAACGTTTGAGGAAGAGACAGGTATATAGAGTTTTCAAAAAATCACTATAAATCCAATTTCAACCGATTTAAATTTTCTCTTCGCTAAACACTATCTGTATATCTATATATTCAAAATAATATTAAGATATGGCAAAATCAGGAGTTGTCAAATACCGTATTGAGCCGTTGTATAATAACCTCCATTATCAAAAGCGCCGCCCACAATTCAAAGTACCTACCGTTGTTTATTGATATGACTGCATTGCTCGACACTGCGAAGTTTAAAAACTTAAGTTCACGAGTCTGAACAAAAGCCAGCGATATTAATATTATAATATTTTATTTAACTTGAAAAAAAAACCGGCCAAGAGCGTATCGGATACGCCCACAATAGGGTTCTGCAGCCTTTATGAAAAAAACAAGTGATATTTTTCTAAGGATTTAGTACGGAATCTTGCAAGTTTAGGTGTATTTATTTATACCTTAACAGTGTTTGCTCTTAAACTACCAATGATTCTCAAGCAAACTTAGCTGTTATAGTTTTCCTAGTAAATTTGATAACTATAGGTAAGTACTTACTAGGTACAGTCACCAGCACCAATATCTGACACAATAAGCGTGCATAAATATCTGATACGACTCTATTTCTAGGGCCGGAAGGACGTGTCAGATATTTTTGCACGCTCCGCTGTGGCAGATATTAATGCTGGTGACTGTACCACGATGTTTTTTTAAAACAACATTTAGCTTTTATCTAGAGGAGGGATACTACAAAAACAGAACCTATTAGGAGACAGCCAGAGGTTTCCAAGCTATCTTTGGCCTCGTAATAAAGTTTGTGAGTCGGCGAAGTTCGTAAGTTTCCTAAGCTGTTACATATGAATATTTAATTAAAATTCAATTAGCGAGCTCACGGCACGTGCAAGTTTCAACATAATAGTTTCACCTCGGGTTACAAGTTAGATGAAACAGTTTGCGCGGTGATTTGGGGATGTATATAAACAGGTGTAGTCTTATAGCTAAGTAAAGCGCTCGGTACCCTTAGTGTAAGTTTTCGGTTACAAAATACGTCTCGATCGCGTTCGCGTTAAAATCTCAATTTGTATGGAAACACGAACATCGCAAACGTTCCGCTAGAGGCGCTGTTCATGTTTGCATACAAATTGTGGTTTTAACGCGAACGCGATCGAGACGTATTAGCGTCATGTATGTCTTTATTTGTTCTGTTTGTTCCTATGTTTGTTTTTTATGGCGTTAAATAAATGTATGTTCTTTCTTTCTTTCTTTCTTTATTTTGTAACCGAAAACTTACACTAAGGGCATGGTTGTTTTATGCGATAAACGCTGCGATTAAACGCAATGCGTTTGACGCATCAATTTGCATCAGATAATTTAACAATGTCTTACGCGGTGAGTAGGGTTGCCAACTATACTGTTAAAAACGGTGTTATACTGTTTTTCACTACATTATACTTTTTAATGTTGAACTAAAATAAAGCATGCCAAATAAATTACCTAGATCTATCAAAGAGAGTGAAAGTTTTACAGCCTTATTCATAAAAAATCCTTGAGGTTTGATCGGTCTGTTACTTAGCAGACTGATTAAGCTTGTTAGACGGTTGTCAAGAAGTATGATTCATAAACGCTTGCTAGCAGTCTGCTAGTTGTTGAGCCGCTGATAGACTGATTAGACTCGTTATGTTGGCCACCTTGACAAATCAAAGACAAAAAATGGCCTAATCGATAATTAAAAAAAAAAGTTGACAGCAGTGACAGCAAATTAGCAGGAAAAAAATAAAAAGCGAGATGTTTTGTTTTTCCGCCATTTCCGATCCGCATGTTTATGTTGTGCAAAAAGCATAATTGTGTTAATCATCCTATTTTTTTTTCATACTTATTGTTAATTTATTGCTGCTAATTTAGAGGATTTTTAAATACAAATTCCTGAAAATATTTTTCCTGGTTTTTTTTTTAATCTTTGCGTAACTTCACCCTTCACTAAAATATCTTCGGTATGGTTTTTTGCTCTTGTCAAAGTCAGCTGTTCAAACTTGTGGCGGCCATTTTGTGACTTAGCAGGGAGATAAAGGAGGGTCTACGGTCCGCTAACTTTAGCAGAGCCTTGATCGACTGATTAGCGCTAACAGACGTTTATGAATCATGTTTTTTAGCATCGGGCTTCAAGGAGCCTTCAAGGAGGCTCTAACTTTTATGAATAAGGCTGTTAATATTTACAAACGTAACTTAGCGAAATATGTTATTGAAAATATCTAAATCCGGACCGATTGTTAGGTATATACCGAATATATAACATATACGATTGTTATGCACGAATAGGTATTTTTACAGTCACAAGTTCACAATCAACATCGAAAGTTTGACATGCCACATGCTACTGGCTTATCGGACTGTTTGTGAAATCAACAAACGCCTGAAGTGTGGTCAGCCGCCGACTATCACTTTACTTGGAACTGTGGAAGATAAGGGTTGGAACAAAAAATGGTTACAAAATATCCAGCAGTTCTTAGCCAGCAGAAGCAGAACTTAAGCACTTAATTAAAATCAAAACCTAACTTTTGTTTTTTTCTAACAAACTTAATCGTAAATTCAATGTACCTACGCCATCTTAGAACCCAACTGACGTCGCCTGTCACGCTACAAATATCAAATGTAAAATAAAGATAAACTAATAATTTTTTCATCACACTTCCTCGTAAACAGTGTCATAACATGCAGGCTACCTTGGTTGTAACCCCCTCAAATAAAACCCTCGCCCTTAATGTGCTTGTCATGAAACCCGTGGTCGGTAAATGAGTCATTTCCCGTACTAATTTTCATATCATGAAGCCAAGGTCGGTAAATGAGTTTGTCACTGCATGGTGTGCTGCTACTCCGTGCGCGCGCTGCACACGCACGCCATGCACATGCTGCGGAGAGGGAGGGCGGCGGACTGCTGGCGCTGCCAAGAGCGCAGTTAGCGGTATCGGCAATTTTTGAAAAAATATTAATTTTTCTTTTACAGATATACAATTTTACTCGCAAATGTGATGAAAACATTGTATGTCGCACGGGCGGTACTAGAATTACGAACATCGGCTCATTAAAGCCCTCAGTCTTCGACTTCGGGCTTCTAATAGACTCTCGTTCGTAATTCCTTATTTACCGCCCTTAAGACACAATGTACTATTAAATGTCGCTGAACTAATGTTGTTCAGTTTGACCAGTACGATCTAGTTTTAACCACTTGACAGTCCGACGATACCATGGTATCCAAAACCAAAATGCTTCAAACCGTCCGTGAATACTTTAGTGTCGTAAAGTTTAACCTTGATTTTGTGAATAAATCATAAATTACATGTTATTGTTTTATAAATAGTATTTAAATGAGTAAACATTAATTTACGTCTCAGTATTTCTTCTTTATTCAAAACCTTGTAGTTAAAAAATTGTGGACACACAGCGCGTTTCGTCCGTCGATAAAAAACCCGGACGGTTTGAGGCATATTGGTCGCGCGCTCTGGACTGTCAACTGAACACTGTATACAAGTCTCATACAGTACAATTAAATGATATAGCGTTTTGTACCTTGCCCTGTGCTTCACTCGCGTAATTTTAAATATTATAAGTACTTACTTTTACATTAATTTGAACAATTTCGTGTCTTCTTAACAGCTAATAAAATAGAAATAAACGTGTTGCGTCAGACCACCGTCGGACGCTCTCACAACAGTAATAATTTCTGTCTTTATTGCCGCGCTGCGAGCTAAACGATAAATAATATTTTACGTTACAAAAATTAAAGTATAGTTTATATTGTTATTCAATGCCAATGGCGGAAACTTTTGACGTATTTGCGTTGTTCATTTAGTTTAGTTTATTTTAATTGAGTTTTATAAATATTGTATGTACTTAGGTAGATAGCTCTAGACATAAAATTAAGGTTATTAATAAGTATAAAAGGTTAATTAGGTATACAATAATAAAAAAAAACAAACTGAGTAAGTACATTAAAATTAAATAAGCTAAAACTATAATAAATCTTATTAAGTTAATTTATAAAAGCCATTTTAAGGTTTGGTCCATTTGCCATTGTAAATGAACAATAGTGTGCCAATGTGGTGCCGATAATCCATATTATCGACTCGCATAATTGTTAAAAAGTCAGAATGTATTGTTTGTCATAACTCTTTTTTCTCTGAATTCATAAATTGTTCAGAATTGTTATAAAACAAACTTTACTTAACCTGCAGAGTTTACAAGGATGACCATTTATAAATTTCTGAGATATTTACGATTTACAAACATTAAGTTGGTACATTACTAGTATTACTTTCAAAAATTACGCGACTTGATACGCGCCCCATGTCAATTCTGAGAAAAGCTAATAACATTATCAAAAAACATATACTAAAGGCAAAACTATAGCGAAAATGTTAGACAAAGATACGTTCGACCCTTCTTTTCCACAAAAAATGATAGATTACAGAGCTGATTTAAGGTTGATTGAATACCCTATTTGCATAACGTGGTATTAGCATACGACGGTTAAGCATAACGACTGGATTAAATTAACCTTCGCGGAACCCTTATGTTAGGGTAGTAATTATAAACCTAGGGGAGGGGGTTAGGTAGGGGCACTGCTTTGTAATCTTAGTTTTAGATTAAGATAAATTCTACGCATAGTTAAGGTTTACTGGACGAATTTTTTAACCGAATTCACAAAAATTAAGGGTTAGGCAGGGGGGAGAAGGACCCGTGCTGTTACGCACATATGACACCATACACTTACCCCATGTTTCACCATCCATTTATTAAATTTATTTGACGGATAAACGTGATGACGTCTCTGTTTGCTTTGTTTGAATAGACGGAGACGGCATCAGGAGATCGGAATTTTTGCGGCATTTTTGATCTTAGTGTCTTCTCACTTATCGGCTTCCGATATTCAATATCGATATATCGATACACAACATGTTCAAAAAGATTAAAAGTAGAGGTCAACAATAGACGGTTTTGTCCTTTCCAATTAGCTTTTGAGCAGTCGAAAATGTACAATGAATAGTTAACATTTCTAATTTAATAATTCAATTTCATATTTAAAGTCTGTTGTAGTGCTAATAAGTGTGCCATTAGTGTCTTTATAAAAGATATTAAGATTATTATTTTACGATAATAATCATTATCGATGTCATTTAGGTAAAGTCGATAAGTGAGAAGTCACTATGACAGATCAAAAATGCCGTGAAAATTCCGATCTCTGGGCATCACATTTATCCGTCGAATAAAACTAATCAATGGGTGGTGAAACAGCCCCTTAGTCTACTCGTGACCACGTCCACTTTAATTAATGTGGTCGAAACGTGGAGTTCATTATTACTAGTGTGTTTAGCGTGTCAAGGCCCTATTGTGGTATTTAATTATGAATTAAGGTTCCCAATTCGACTGTTTTTTTGTGTGTTTCATCACAAACCTAGACCTAGAAAGGTCACACAATTTCGATTATTCTTACTTTAGTCGAGAGCTAGTGCTTTCATGTGGTCCAATTAAAATTTTATAAGATCTGACGATTTACTGTCATTTGGTGCAAATGGAAAATGGACAACTCGAAATTATACCATAGAATAAGTACTCGTAATAGGTAGTACAAGTACAGAAGGCACGATTCTTATGCCTAAACGTCACTTAATACGGCAGTGAAGCTTTTGCACCAAAATGACAGTAATCGATCTGACAAGTAATTTTCGAATCTTTAATAATACGAGCAGTAGACATTTAATTATTATAACTTAAAACAGTAACACTAAAAGAAAGAAAAATAATTACAGTATATTTTTTTAAATAAGTCTTTAAAAAACAACATTAATTTTATGATACCGTTTGTAGAGCTTAATTGAACTGCTGGTGGTGGTCTATTACAGGCTGAAATAGTTGCCATATCAAAGATAATGTTGCTCATTTATTATTTCGGCCCTACATGACGTGGGTACTTGGCCTCGTGCTATTTCGAGAGTCGCCCAATTCTTGATACGAAACATTTATTTTACTGTAAATGCCGCCTTTGAGGACTGAAATAAGTACCTACATTAAAGAATCTGACGTAGATACGTATCCTACGCGCAGAGTACCTAACTTATAAATGTAAAATATTTAAAGTTAAATGGCATCTTATTTTATCTTAAATGGCATCTTATCTTATAGAAGCCGTGGTGGCCTAGTGGTTTGACCTATCGCCTCTCAAGCAGAATGTCGTGGATTCGAACTCCGGCTCGCACCTCTGAGTTTTTCGAAATTCATGTGCGGAATTACATTTGAAATTTACCACGAGCTTTGCGGTGAAGGAAAACATCGTGAGGAAACTGCACAACCTGCGAAGCGATTCAATGGTGCGTGCGAAGTTCCCAATCCGCACTGGCCCGCGTGGGAACTATGGCCCAAGCCCTCTTGTTCTGAGAGGAGGCCTGTGCCCAGCAGTGGGACGTATATAGGCTGGGATGATGATGGCATCTTATTATCCTGTGTTCTGTTATTTTCATGTGTTTTTATGTACAATAAAGAGTTTTACAATACAATACACTAAAATCACTGTTAGTCCGGGGTACAGTCAGCTGAAATGGCTTTATATTATAATGTCTTAAGCTTTCCTGATTTTCACTCATAGTCAAAATACCACGCACTTATCTACCCGTCTCCACGTCTACTCGTGTGTCTACTCGTGACCACGGCCACTGTAATGTTGCCGAAACGTCGAGGTAAATATTACTCGTGTGTGTTAGCGTGATAGATAAGTCCTGTGCGTGGCATTTTGGCTTTATATTTACAAGCATTTATTTAACTTGCAATGTCCGTATGTTGTAAAGTCTTCAAATTTCACACGCTCGAAGTAATTGGATTACATTATACGACTATTTAAGTACGTTTTGTGGGTTGAGTTTTTTGGGTAAAGTGCCCGAGACGGACGAACAGACGGAATAGAGTTACAAAGTTTTTGTCATTCTGATGGAACCCTCAAAATGATTTGTATTAAGGTGACTTTGTGGAAACGCTACAGCACAGTATATATTATATAAGCTTTAAATTATATATATACTGTGGCTACAGCTACGTGAACTAACATTCCATCTCTTTCCAGCTTGCGTGGAGGAAGACTGCATAGATTGGGAGGGCAAGTCAATCCCGCACGGCTACTCTACGTGCCGGGGCCAGGGGTTTGCTCGCTCTGCGTGTGCTACCACTCGGAACCGATGTGGTGTAAGGCCATCTACTGCGATCCACCTTATGTAAGTACAACTCATAAACCTATTATAATAAACGGCCCAACTCACGAATATAAGCCAGGAAAGGTCCGACTAGTTTCGATCGTTTCGCAAGATCTTTTTCATAGATTTTTTCTGCGCGAATGCATATTTAAGCAACGCGCCGCGCGTCATTGCGGCCGGCGCGACCGTCGTGAACGCACTCACCTATGAAAGAGATCTTTCGAGAAAAACTAAATTTAAGTAATTTTATCATATCAATATGTCTCACAGAGTTAAGGGTCCGGCTACACCCTCAATCATACTTGTACAAATTCCCATTTGCAGAAGCAAGCATGTGCGTTAAGACGGCAAAACGGTATATGAGTACCGCACAAATGGCTTTTGAACGCCTTACTGTTTTTACGCAAATTTTTGCACAAGCGTTTGCGCATGCAAGTCGCTTATTCGTGTAGCCGGGCCATTATGTAAACCAAAATAAATATTGAAAATCAAAAACCTGCCTTACAGACGAAAAAGAAAGAAACAAGTCTTGTGGTTTCTGTGTGGAACTTTGTTAAGTAACTTAAAGTTCAACAGGCGAAACCAATTCAAAATCTTGACCAGCTCTAAAATACTCAGTAATGTCTCGACTGTCAGGCGCGGATCCAGCCCTCAAAAAAGGTTGTGGTCACAGCCACCCGAAAATCGGTCAAGTGCGAGTCGGAGCATGAACTCGTCCATGACATGACTCATGCATTAACGACTTTTGAATTTGATCATTTCCCTTTTCCGCGCATCAAGACATTGATCATCCAAGCATCTCGATTGACTGTGAAAGTGTATCGTCACAAGTCTATTAGGGTTGTGGGCATGCCCATCGTGCCCACAACGGTGGATCCACCTTTGTCGACTGTTAATCTTTAAGATACATAACAGAATTCAGAATTTAAAAAATCTTGTGGTATAGACACCAAAATTTTTCTTTTTAGTTTTTTTAAGACAGTTGGGTTTATTTATGGTTTTATTTTGTACTTCTTGATATTTCTAAACTAAAACTACACTAAAGAAATAGACATAATCAATTGGAACTGCAGTATTAGAGTAGAAATGATCGCAGAGCACCGATGCATTCAAGTGCAGTCGACTGAACTTCGTCATTGTGTTTACTTCAATGAACTTTCTCGTTTCGACGCACAACTTACGGCCTTTTCGCAATTACTAGAACAAACCTCGTTATTAATTCAACAACTAGAAATGTTAATCATTCCTGTTATCCTGCTTACTGCAAACTGTATAAATGTGAACATTATTTGTACCATCAGCCAAATAAGTGGTCTATGAATTTTTAAACAAGTTTCTATCAAATGAATATGTCGCTAAAGTCGACCTTTCAAGTTGACAGACACGTCTATTGGCGTGCAAACGATTATCAACTTTAGGGTGGTAGACCACATGTTTGGCTGATGGTACCTAGGTATATGTGTGTCATCAGGTGTACCTACTGCGGTTTCGGCAAAATATTTTTCTCCAAATTTCACTTCCCTAAAAACTTATCGCAGTAGTTTCTTTTCCCAAACGAATCTTTAGCATATTAAAATTTCGCATTATATTCATTTGGTCAAATTATCATTTGGAATAATTTTACATTGTCAAGTTTTATTACGACAAACGTTTACTAAGCAAACGTTTTCTTTTGGCTAATATTATTTTCCAAAAAAAAGTTTGTTCAAATTATACTTCGCACACGAATCAACCACAAAAACCATAAAAGTAGGTTATGTTAGAACTGCGTCCCCTACAGAAACGAAATGCTATCAGAAGAGTAGGTTAGGTTAGGTTTGAACTGCGTCCCCACAGAAACGAACTGCTCCTAGAAAAGTAGGTTATTATGCCATGCAATATTTTGGGAAGAATACTTTATGCCAAACGATACATTTGACTAAAAAAAATGCTTGGTAATATGAAACATGACTAAGTAATATTTTTGAAACAATAATTTGGCAAAAAAAAAAATACTAACCGTAAAATTGCGATAAGTTCTTTTAGGAAATGATTTTTGCCAAAAGATAATTTGAGTAAATTACTTTAAAATGTGATACTTTGGGAAAAGTTTTTTGCCCATACATTAGTAATCCGTGTCATCATCATCGGCGCTAGTATTATTTCACGAAAAACTATTTCACGAACGACTTTATCACGAAAACTTTATCACGAAAAATCTTAATCACGAAAACTTTATCACGAATTGACTGTATCACGAATAGACTGTATCACGAAAAGACTTTATCACGAAAAATCTTAATCACGAATATGTCATTACTTTTTGGATTCAAGATAGCGGATGACATTTCAAGGCCGGGAATCGTCCACTGCTGAACAAAGGCCTCCCCCTCAGAACGCCACAATGAACGACAATAAAAATTCCTCGCAACTCTCACGATGTCGTCAGTCCACCTAGTGGGAGGCCTTTTCTTTAATTGTATACTATAGTTTTTAAGTATTACATTTGTAATTATTTTATTCTGAAAAATAACTTCCTGCCTAGTTTTTTGCGGTGCATTCTTCTTGGCAGTGATGGTCTTTCTAAAAGCGCTGGTAGTTTAAAAAAATGACGTGTGAAATTGCCCATTGCGGCCTATTACTGAATAAATGATTTTAATAACTTTACCGTTTAAAATAAATAAGAAATTAAAGAAATGTTTTTTAAAAGTGTTGGCGACTGGCTGCGGTATGACCTTTTTTATAACTATACTTTTTGACACTTGCTTTTTTAATATGTTTTTACGTTCATTGTCAGTTGTGATTTGTTTGCCCGATCTGTCGGTTCCAATACATAAAATGACCTTTAATCCTATTAAATAACCTATCATTTAACCCGTGTTTCCATCAATCTTCCCATTACTCTCCATACAGTCCACCACTAGCTATCAAAAGACACTGAACTAATATCGTTTAGTTTGACGAATACGATGTTTAAATTATTTGCTTCTGTTAAAGAGCCCACCCGTATACTTTCAGTCGAGCTCATAAACTTGTGAGCAAAAATTTATGAAATAGTTTTGAATCAAATATGATACGCTTTCAACCGACTTCAAAAAGCAAATGCCGTAGTTTAAAGGGACAACTTCTCACTGAACTAATTTTATTCTAAGGGGAGAGTTTTCAGTAGGTTGACAGGTACAGTCGAGTTGAACTTGTGAGCAAAAATTTGATCAAAAATATCTGAACACGACTCTATTGTTAACGGCGTAGAATCAAATTTTTGCTCACAAGTTCAACTCGACTGTACCTGTCAACCTACTGAAAACTCTCCCCTTAGAATAAAATTACTTCAGTGAGAAGTTGTCCCTTTAGATTACGGCATTTGCTTTTTGAAGTCGGTTGAAAGCGTAGGTACCTATCATATTTGATGCAAAACTATTTTCATTTTAAATATGCCGCCCATATGGCGCATTTGTATTCATAACGCATTGTCAAGCCGCGTGCCAAATAACGTTTTATATTCGCTGCCAAAATATGTACTTAGCTGAATTCGAACGGGCCTTATTTACTGGGTAGTGGGTACACTGCTTGTTTTATAAAGTCAAGATTCTCTTGCTTTTAATAAGGCCAAGGAAGACGTTTGGAAGACCAGGCATTCTGGTATTAACTGTTACTATAAAAGTGTTTCTCCTGTCATATTTACTTTTAAGTAAAAAAAAAGTATCCGGGACATTTACCATTTTTCATCACACTTGCTCATAAACAGTGTCGTAACATGCAGACTACCTTGTTGCAAACCCGCAAATAAAACCCTCGACCTTAATGTGCTTGTCATAAAACCCGTGGTCGGTAAATGAGTCATTGCGCGTACAAATTTTCTTGTCATGAAGCCCAAGGACGGTAAATGAGTCAGTGCCCGTACTGATGGCGCTGCGCCGTGCCGCGTGCGCGCGCTGCTGCTACAGGACTACATGGACCACATACACACGCACGTTGCGGCGCATGCCGAGGGAGGGGGAAGTAGAGGGCGACGCTGCCAAGAGCACAGCCTAAGGTATCGCCAATATTTTGGAACAATTATATTTTTTCTTTTACAAATAAAAAATTTTACTTGCAAATGTGGTGAAAAACATTGTATGTCGCACGGGCGGTACTAGAATTACGAACATCGACTCATTAAAGCCCTCAGTCTTCGACTTCGGCTTCTAATAGACTCTCGTTCGTAATTCCTTATTTACCGGGACATTAAGACACAATATATATATTATGTCATTCGTATTAGAAATGACAACAGGATGTCATCTATTGAGCAATAGTATGTCGATCATTGAGACATTTACCATACAATCCATTTTATATCAGTAGTAATAGGAGTTACAGCAAGGTGTCATGCTTTGGACATTATAATGTCGATTACTGGGACATTTACCATACAACACATTTTATATCGTTAGTAATAGGAGTTACAGCAGGGTGTCATCTTTGGACATTATGATGTCGAGCACTGGGACATTTACCATACAACACATTTTATATCAGTAGTAATAGGAGTTACAGCAGGGTGTCATCTTTTGGACATTATGATGTCGAGCACTGGGACATTTACCATACAATCCATTTTATATCAGTAGTAATAGGAGTTACAGCAGGGTGTCATCTTTTGGACATTATAATGTCGATTACTGGGACATTTACCATACAACACATTTTATATCGTTAGTAATAGGAGTTAAAGCAGGGTGGCATCTATTGGACATTAAAATGTCGAGCACTAGAACATTTACCAAACAGAATCGTGGTAGTTTGGGACAGACAAAGCCTCGTATTATGCCCATGCATTGACTAATCCACTGTCTACATTAAATGCGCCTAACTTTTAACCGCTGGTCGTGTGCAAGGGGTTGTATGTATATTTGTATTCCCTGTGCAGTGCACTATTTGTCTTCTGCTGTCGGCGTACCTAGTGTTTAGCTTGCGAGGACGATGTATTGATTAAACACACGACTGTCCACGAGCCAGTAGTTAATTAATTTACTACTGGAAACCTATTTCATTTAATGCTCCAGCCAGTTTTTTTTAAATTCAAAGTCAGAGTTAAAATACCTGAATATTCAATTTAGGCTATAAAAAGAACCACCCCCCCCCTAAAAATAACCCTAGATCCGCCACTGCTCTGATTACGTTGGGGTTGACATGCAAATAAAATCGTATACAAGATGCGCTACATTGCAATGCCGTAAAGCGAACAAAATCGAAGTGGTTTGTCAAAGGGCGCATATACCTACCTAATACGACATGTACAAATTTTCATTCAGGTCTAAATTCGAATGTAATATTATTTAGTAATCAACAAAGAGTCATTGTATTGTGTGAAGGTTTTGTTTTAGTACGAGTTTATAAGGAGGAATACAAGTACATATCGAAAGTACAAACTGAAACATAGATGCACAGAAAAACCAGAAAAAGAGACCAGCGCTGGGAATCGAAAAGCGCTGGGTCCTCAGCATTCCGTGCTGCGTGCTATGCTATACCGCTAGTCTGTAGAAGCGAGGATAGGTAAATGAAGCGTTTCTATTGGTTCATGAATAATATATTCCTCGCAGCACACCCTCGCAAATCTCTGGTGGAAACACAGCTTAATGTAAGCAGCGTTTGTCGCAAAAATATAAACAGATGAATTATTTAAAATAAAACAGGATCCGCGATATCAGGAGATAAATAATCCCCTGGATTCAGCTCGGCTGAGGCGTTTTACGTGGACTTAGTTGATACAAAGACAATATGACTAAGCCCTAGCAAGCCTTATTAAATATTTACTGCTACATTTATTCATAAGGCACTATAGCGTCCTCTGGATGGTTTGGTAGAACCATAGTTACGTGATGTGGATACACTGCAACGTACTACCTACATTTGGAATCTAAATACAGAGACCTTAAGGTAAACGTACGAGTGTTGTATGCCCAATAGACGACACACTGCTGTCATCTCTATTGCTAATGACATAAGATTAAAGATGCTAACTATTGGGGCAGCGACGAGCACTCGTACGTTTATATTGCTATAGTTTTGTTTGTAGCTAGTAACGCAATAATATATTTTTTACCAGTATTAAATTATCCCATACACTAATGTGGATGTTTTAACTTTAACCCGCCCTTTGAGGATAGTTTGACCATGGTTTTTTAGCGAACCCACTCGCGATATATTTTTTAACGGACTAAACTTGACATTATCTACATAAAAAACTTTTCATCCATTAAACGGGCTAAAATCCTCTTTAAATTCGGATCTTAGACTAGTAAACATTATTGGGGGCAACAGCTTGCATAACTTAATTCAAGACTACCTTTTTTTGTAGATTTTTAGACTAAAAGGTAACAACTTTAGGGTTAAATTGTGTGGCTGCCGTCACCCATTACAGGGATAAGCTTACGCTACAAAAGGCTGGAGCTGGCGCTTTTGCTAATTACAGAAGCGCTTATAATCGCGCTTATGAGTGGCTCTTCAAGGACCCTGTTGTCGCTGCTGACAGCCTTATCTTAGAGTAGCAGATTAATTAGTTGAAATAAAAATTGATATCTTTTAGGATGCCTTAGTCCCTTATACTATAGAAGGACTATACTACGAAGTGCAAAATTCGAACTTCGTATTGTGCCGCCCTGCTGACGCTTATTTTTTTTTACTCGACTGGATGGCAAACGAGCAAGTGGGTCTCCTGATGGTAAGAGATCACCACCACCCATAGACACCTGCAACACCAGGGGGATTGCAGACGCGTTGCCAATCTGGAGGCCTAAGATGGGATACCTCAAGTGCCAGTAATTTCACCGGCTGTCTTACTCTCCACGCCGAAACACAACAGTGATAACACTGCTGCTTCACGGCAGGATTAGCGAGCAATATGGTGGTAGCAATCCGGGTGGACCTTGCACAAGGTCCTACCACCTGCTTATTATTTAACACGAGAGTGAGAGGGACTTTGATTTTCGAATTTGTAGTAACCCCTCTGAACTCGTAGTTTCGCCATGTAAAGTCGGCAGCAGAAGTAAATGAGTAACTGTGGTGCTTAAAATTACCTAAACACTCTCATATTCTCTTAACACGTAACCGCTCATACATTTCTGCTGCTGACATCTGCATCTTAGCTCAGAAACTCCTAATAGAAAGCAATTAAGATTACTCTGGCTAGAAAAATGATAACTCTTAATCTTACTAGAAAGCTGCAATTTGGTATAGGCGTACGATAATAACAATGTAAAATTTTTGTCAACTTAACGAGTCAAAGCTTGGTAGGAATCTACCAAAGCCAGTACCAACCAAAGCTGTTTGGTTTTCTCAACATTTTTTTTGTTTAAGTTTTTCTCTAACGTCCATTGCAACGATCTAGTACCTCTAGAGAAAACGACCGACAAAGCGCAGCACTGAAACTTTACCTTTCCTTCTAGTTCTGCAAAAACTTCCGCGTGGGCGAGCGGTGCTGTGAGTTCGAGTGCCTCGACCCTCCTGGTGAAGACAAGAGGTACCGCGAGCGACAGCGACTGCGAGCCCTCATCCTAGCTGGCAACTCCTCAGCCCACCACATCACACCTTCCCATGAGCTGAAATACGGGATATCACTGCTGGCTGTGGCAGTCGCCAGGCTCGTTTGAAACGTGGAATTCCTTTAATAAAAATGGACAATGCTTCTGAGTTACTGAAAGAAGACGGCGCAAGATCTTACATGTTACAAGCTAAGAGCCATAAGTCCTTTGGCATTACCTCATACAGAGCCGCAGTTGGGTGGATTATGCGAAACTGCTGTCTGATGCATCAAAAGATGAGTGTGAAAAAATACTTCAGTAACGTTTATAAAATGTCAGGGTCAGGTGTCGTTGTCAAACAGACTGTTGGGAACCAGAGTTAGCTGTTGTAAGGAGACGTGGAAGATATTTTTAAGAAAGTAAGGAGGACGGTTTAACACTGCTAATGCCTTTTCTTGTGTAAGGAATTTCTTTCTAAGGCCCTATGGCAAAGTGGTAAAGTACCATAGGGGTAACAATTCGTCTGAATTGTGATGATTTTGTTAGAATTAATTGAACGAATGATTATGTTTCAAAATTTCGACAGCTAGTTTCCATTGAAGCATTGTTTTACTTTTTCAAACCGTAAAAAATAGAAACAATAAAGAACTGTATTGCAGAAAAATGCTAAACGAAAATCTAGCGCGGTAAAAGGAATTATGTGGCTGTGAAACATTTGAATAGGAAAAGAATATCTTCGGTAACTCTGCCGGGGTGGGGATTGCATAAACTGTATGGAAATGAATGTTAAAACTGGAACTGCCGATGTTTACATTTTCTTGTTGCATTCTTTGTACAGCGAAAGTGATCAAATAACAATTATTTATTTTAGACGATAAAGAGTCAAACACATTGGTGAAACTGCTGAAAATGCCTATATTTTTCATCAAAGCTCTTGCTAATTTCAAACACTTTACGATCAGTTTGTGAAAGGGACCTCATTGAAATAATTTCTACTCTTTACTTACTATCGTCTTCTTCTTCTTAATAGTGGCTGTACTAAAATGAGCTACACCGCCTACACCATTGCCTTAAAATGCATTTACCACCAGGGGCCTATTTCACTACGCTGACAGGTGCGACCACTACTTTCAAAAAACCATTTTGAAATACGGGTACCTATGTTAATCACGAAACACTACAATAGGGATGTTGACACCATTAAAAAATAATTCGAAGACACGACTCCAGTAAAAAAACGCTTTATTTTAGCCCTGAAAACCAGATTAATTTTCGATTAACTGCAAAATTAGATTTTTTGTTGCTTTAAGACAAATAAATAGTTAGTTGATTGAGTTGGCGAACAAGTGACGTCATATGTTGCTATTTCCATTCAAACTCTATGGGAGAGTTGTGTTTTGACAGCTCATAAAAAGTACGTCAGTTGATTGGTGGTGTCAACATCCCTATTGTAACGCCAACCTGACAGATGTAATCTCATGTCAAGACTTAGGTGCCGACAAATCTACAAATAGGTAAATGTCATGGAAAAAGATTTTTTTGTTTTACTTACAACGTAATTATCATTAAATTAAGATACCTGAAATTGACACTCGACATATTATGTTACTGACAAGTGTTACGTTGGTGAAATAGTTGCCAGGAAGTACCTACAGTAATAATTACATGTTACCAATGCTCTATTTCTCGAAGTCACAAGTTACAATTTACAAGCGGTAGTCTTTGTTTAAAAAGTATGCATTGAAAAGAGATTACCACTTGTAAATTGTAATTTGTAGCTTCGTGAAATAGGGCACAAGACGTCAAAAATATCACGGTGCCGGTAACTGTAAGGTTTGTGTAGATGATTATGCCCTCGGCTCGGCAGTACAATACCGCATTGCGATTGTCGAAAATCATAAAAAGTGAGAGACATTCTTTAACTTCGAATTGCTCACTAAACTTTTTAAATATGTAGAATCTGGCTTTTGACAATGATACACTCAACTCCTGAGAGAAATAACCCCTTTTACAATCAGGATCGCACTGGGGGGTTATTATTACAAGCTTTTATTTACTGCAGCAGAAAATCAGCGCTTTTATTCCGTACCACAGGATCACCTACTAAGCAGCTAGCCCTTTCAACTCTAAGCAATAAGTTATTATGTCTTGTTGTTTTATCTCATTATACCTAGTGTCATCCGCGAAGACGCGTGATTTTGTCAAATTTAGACATTAATGTAATAAGAACCACGGCACGCGTCATCGTGAATGACTCTACCTATACTTGGTTTATATGTCGGATAAGCATTTTCCTCTTTTCTCTACAGCTTACTTTAAAAAAAAAACAATATTAAACTAAAACGTAGGTAGGTACTACAGAAGAAGACATCACAGCTATGGCCTCGATACAACTTTATTCTTCAAGTAATCACGCAGCGTAAACCCTCAGTAGAGATAGAGACCCGGCAGAGGTACGATATCGCAATAAAGTTTAACTACCCTCGTGCGCAGACCTCAAACGTATCGTAAACTGATAGTTTATGCTCCTAAAACTTATCTTTGTTCGTTGGCAAACCTTTACATTTTTATTTGAATTGTGCAGTCATAGTGAATATTGTCTTTAAAATAAATAAATTTGCTTAGTTTGGGACACAATTTTCTCTTAAATAATTCAACATAGGTAATACAAAATTGGGAATGACGTTAAACTCGACAATATCTTCTATTGAAATATAACTTAGCATAATTTTAAAATGAATTGATGAAAAGTTAAAAGCGTGATTTTCTATAAATTTTAAACTATCAATACCCTAATTCGTTGTTTTTAAATATAATTATAATTAATTAGTAATCGCGTGTGAGCAAAGTAATCGTTTATAATTAACTAGTAACGGCGTGTGAGCAAAGTAATTGTTTATAATTAATTAATACGGATCTCCGCAAAGTACCTAACGCCAGAATTAATAAATTATCAACTAGGCATGTGTAAATGTGTAAATGTCTCTCTGTCTCTCTTAAAATCAAAGATGAAATCTACTGGGACTGGCCACCACAGGCGGACGCTAACCTTATATTTACAAAAGCTAGAATGAACACAAGTTTAAGAGCGTTTATACCTGCTGAGCTGCCAACGTTGCATTTTTGTTAGTTTTTCTCGATTATTCCATAAAAATTTAATGAAAATTAAAAATGTTGTCTGATAGAACACTTCTTAATATATAAGTTAATGTGTCTACTCCAATAATTATTCGCTAAAGACTTTTATTTTCTATAAAAACCATTTAATAACATTAATTCGTTTGTAAAGAATATAAAAGTCTATAATGAATAATAATTGGAGTAGACAATTAAGTTATATTTTGAGAAGTGTTCTATCAGACAACATTTTTATTTTTCATTCAATTTTTATAAAATAATCGAGAAAATCTAACAAAAATGCAACGTTGCCAGCTCAGCAGGTATAAACGCTCTTAAAATAATACTTATCCACTAGAATTGTCCGCATATTAAGTTTCGACTTCGTCAGTTTCCGTTGTACCTATATATCAGTTTAAAAATAGATTAAAAAGTGTATTTTTACTTTTTCTGGTCAGCGCACCTATGTAGAGACACCATCAGAAATCCCTGTATTCCTTCTACTTACCCTATAACCTACCTTTACCCCTATCAGAGTATACCCTAACCGCACCTCGAGAATTTAATACTGCGTGTGAAGCTATAAATAAACTTTGCTACGTTGAATGCCCTCAGGTTTAGGCTGACAGGTAAATGGCGGTGAGTGATGGAAGATTTAGGTACGCGTCGGAATATTTTCTTGCCTGATTAAAATGTTAGAGGGCGCGGCAGGGTTTTTAGATTCGATTTTGATATGCAGTGTTTATTGTTTTGAAATTATTTATTGAATCAAGCCTTATTTTCGGATGTCCATTATTAATGAACTAAAAAAAAACAACCAAGTGCGAGTCGGACTCGCGCACGAAGGGTTCCGTGCCATTATCTATACAACATTAGACATTAGCAAAAAAACACGTTTGTTATATGGGTTTTTTTTTTTTTAATTTATACAATTTATTTACTCAAATAAAAAAACAAAAGAAGTACAGATTGAATTAAATAAAATAATACTAATAAGAATAAGACAAAGAAAACTTACCTAAGAAATTATTTATTTTAAAATTGAATAAACGACTAAATATTCTATGAATATTTCAAGCCTCTAGACCTGTTGCCTTTATTAATATCGAGCAAAAAACGGCAAAAAAATAATGTTTGTTGTATGTGAGCCCCCCCTAAATATTTATTTTATTCTGTTTTTAGTATTTTTTGTTATAGCGGCAACAGAAATACATCATTTGTAAAAATTTCAACTGTCTAGCTATCACGGTTCATGAGATACAGCCTGGTGACTCATTGACAGACAGACGGACGGACATCGGAGTCTTAGAAATAGGGTCGGAACCCTAACAATATATGTACTTTGCTCACCCGCGACCTTACAATAGCTACGTCTATACAACAAATGTGTGTTCATACAGCTCCTCCACCTCCACACTGTAAGAACACACACAAATCACACAAACTCGGGTTTCAAACTATGTCTGTACTAAGTTAATGTAAATCGCTCAGCGGTTTTAGGCATAATAGAATTGTAACACCTCACTATGATCGCATAATTCAAAATAGGTACTTATATACTATATTATTATTGGTTTTGAACAGTGTGAGTAAAGTTTTGGACCAATTTTAAGTAATCACCGTCTGGTTTAATTTTTTGTTAATTTGAATTTTTAAATGTGACGTGTCCGATAGATGTAGAATAATATATGTCATACAAAAACACTGATAAAGATACACACTATACATAAATACACACTACAATAATATACACACTAGTAAAATATATTTATTATTTAAAATTATATATAACGCGAACGCGATCGAGACGTATTTTGTAACCGAAAACTTACACTAAGGGTACTGCGCTGCGCCCCCACTGCTCGAACACTATTTTCCCAAAGCCTTGAAAGATAGAAAACCATATCCTTATCAGTGTTCACGTAGTCACGAAGGTTATATAGGGTACCATGGTATATAATGTATTAGGTACACTAATTATTTAAGCTAACCATGTTTTCATCATTATTTCAAGAATTCCTTAACCTGTATTACAATTAGGTCAAAAAACGACATTAAATTTAAATGGTACACATAATTTCAGTTATTTAGCTGGCAACACTATACCTAGATAGATGAAACTTTGAAAGTTTTTCGTTCGCCATATTTTATTAATGGAGGCCACTTTTGCAGTTAGTTAGTAGGTAAGGTAATTCATTTTAATGGGTACTAGGTAGGTAAAAAAGTCTTAAGTCCCAGTCCCAGAGTTATTTTACATGGACAAATTAAACAGCAGAGTGTTATTCTTCTAATGCCATGAATAAAATATAAACGAAACATAATAAAAACAATTTTAGTTGTAACTTAATAATTCTCACTTCTAATACTCCACTTTCGTAGTTAGAAACCTCAATTGTAGCTTTAAAATATTCGTCATATCATAAAATGTGTATTCACAATCATAATATTAGAGCCTTTAAATTTTATTGTACGTAAAAAGAATACCTACCCTATTATTCCTATACATCTAGATAATACTTAAAGATAATTTTAAAGATAAAAAACCAAGCTAGATAACTGGAATAATTCTGGGTAAATTATGTTTTTTCGTATCTACGATTAAACCCATTGATATCCGCATTTCAGCTTTTATAATAAAAACTTGACAATAATGAGCCATAAAGTCATCAACATATATGACTTTTTCAACACTTCTTAGCGTCTCATCGGAATTGAACACTTACGTTTTTCATATCATAGGTAGCCTAATCTAAAACCATTTTAGGTACATCCCAAACACATAGTAAAGCTAAGAACTCGATTTTGTGCCGTACGGTTCACAATAATTGCTAACTCATTCATTGATTATAGCTCTTACGAATCATTCAGCCAAATGCAAGCGAAGTCATAGTCAAGCAGTAGGTACTTACTGTACAGTTAAAATTGTTTTTAGCAACCTGTGCTGGTTCGTATATCTAGAATAGCATAGCCCTGTAGTAAGGAAACTGTAGCGTAACGTAAGTTAAGCCGAAAAGGGAACACCAATTGGAATAATTTGACTTGGACCAGAACAGTGTGATGTAGACGTGACAAAGCTAGAGATTGCGATCCTAAACGATGTTATTCTAATCAGTGTAGCTAATTATTTACTTAACACAAAACGCGTTGAAGTTTTTGAAGAAAATCTGGTTTAAGTTGAAAGAAATAACTGTTTTACTTCCCGCTTCTGCAACACACAGGGTTTGATTTCTTATTCGTTTTAACAACAGCTTCTAACGATCCATTTGAATGCGGACTCGCTGGCGTACGTGTTCACTAAGCTTCATAGTGATTTTGTCATTACGATATTTATTGTGGAAAGGGTACCAAAGTGGGTTCAACTGTACATCCATTTATTTTAATTCTTTAGCGATCTATTCAATATTAGGCATGCAAATAAAAAAGATAAAAAAAAATAACAATAAAATAATAATGTAATAATATGAATGAAATTATTTCTTTCTTAGTACGTAGCTATAATACAATTCATCGTTTGGGATCACAATAAACTTATACACTATAGTGATTCTAGATCTTTAGTAGGTATAGGTACACATACCTACTGTAGAACGCACTAATTTCCTTACTCAAGTCGTCACATAAGTATAAAATAGATAGGTCATAAAATAAACAATTACTTTCTTATATTCAACCATTCTTAAAATTTTGAAATTGATTGTAATATTTTTAAAGCAAGAATTGGCATGGGTATCCGCCTCTTCTTTTCTTATAAATAGAAATACTTCGTAAAAATGTTAATCTACATTGACTTTTATATTATTTTGAAACCCACGCAGGTATTGAGATCAGTTTGTATACGTACATTGTACACGTAAAAGCCGGTACCTACCTACGTAAAATTTAAATTACAGCGAAAACAAAATGTATTTTCGAAATAGTGTTAAAGAACTTTGAGCCAAGCCGAAACCATTGGAAGAGTTGGGTTTTAATAAAATTAAAGATAAGTTGAAAGTATTCAAAATACTCTATTCTACTCACCTGTTGCCTACGGCCGTTAGCTATTCAAAAATCGAATTATATTGCCCTAAGATGATACGGTATCCTTGAATGGAAACCCTGAAATTCTTGTTGCAATTTTTTCATTGCCGGTACCGAATTGATACCGTACATCCTTGGCTCCTAAGTTAGAGACGCATGTGTTACCCAAACCTACTTACATCTTAAGATTAGCCGGATATTATGGAACTTTGTCTTAATAAACTATGTGTGTGACACTTTGGAATATTATGTACATCGGTAAAAGCGAACGTGCAATACAGTACAGTTACATTATTAAATGATATTGTACCGGATAACTCACGTCTTCAATCGAGTTTAGCTCGACATGTTTCGGGCTAATTCGTAGCCCTTCTTCCTAGGTGCAACGCGACTCGGCGCCTGCCGCAACACGCGCACAATCGCAATTTTGTCATTACCTAGTGTGCGAAAGACGTACGACGTGTACTGTACTGTAGGCACGTACGTATACAAGTCGCACTCGAGAAATAGCAGAAAAATTGCAGGTTGTTAAGGTTAGGTCCGTGCTTCCACTATGGGTTCAAACATCAAATTGGCCCCTAAATGGAAGCCAATTGGACGTGTGACTTTGTAAAAGTACATTGTGTCTTAAGGGCGGTAAATAAGGAATTACGCACGAGAGTCTATTAGAAGCCCGAAGTCGAAGACTGAGGGCTTTAATGAGTCGATGTTCGTAATTGTAGTACGGAGATTCGATTTGTAGCATTCGAACATGGCGGATGTAGACAATATCTAATTTTGCTATTTCTGTTTCTTTGGCTAGTTGAAGTATAATTTTTGATAGTGTTTTATGCGGCGATTTACCTTAACAGTGAACAGTGATCACAAAATTCTATATTTCTCTCGTGTCTGACATTTTCTAATGCACAAGTTGTGTCCACGTGGTTTCTGGAATTTTACTATGAAGTTGCAAAAACTACAACCACCGTACAACGTCCCTCTCAAAGAGAGTATACTTTGACACTGGCGAAATTGTCCTATTAATTAGGACAGAAAAGCCATATTTTAAAAGAGAAGAAGAATTGTAGTACCACCCGTGCGTCATACAATGTTTTTCATCACATTTGCGAGTAAAATTGTATATTTGTAAAAGAAAAACTAATATTTTTTCAAAAATTGCCGATACCGCTGATTGCGCTCTTGGCAGCGCCAGCTCCCCGCCGCCCTCCCCCTCCGCAGCATGTGCATGGCGTGCGTGTGCAGCGCGCGCACGGAGCAGCAGCACACCATGCAGTAACAAACTCATGCGACCGACCACGGGTTTCATGACAAGCACATTAAGGTCGAGGGTTTTATTTGGGGGGTTGCAACCAAGGTAGCCTGCATGTTACGACACTGTTTACGAGCAAGTGTGATGAAAAATCATTTTGTTTGGGGACAGTGAACGTGTTAAAGCTAAGGTGACAACACTCTCTGTAAGCGTCTTGCGGTAACACATGTGTCTCTTCTCTACTATAACTTAATGTTAATAGTTCTTCTCCTCCGCACTTCCAATAATAATACACAATAAGGTATGTGATATTTTGCCGGTTGTATAGTTTGCGTATTGTATCTATAAGAGGAACAGCTTTAAATTTTATTGTAAATAGTATTAAGGTGCAATTTTGTATTTAATTGTAAATTAAAGGTCCAAATTGTGGCAAACTAGCTCAATGGTGGATTTGGTGTCATTTGGAGTCCAAATTTTGGACTGTATTTGTAAACGCTTTTCATGTGATCCCTGTTTAAAAGTATGTTTCGAGTGTAACTTGAAGAAAGTTCTTTATTATATGATAGGGAGCAAACGAGGCGGGTCGCCTGGTGGAAAGCAATCAGCGCCGCCCATGGACACCCACAATATGAGTTACCGATGCGTTGTAGGCTCGTTTTCTTGACACACTATCAACTGTCAGTTCAAGATCATTACTACCGGCGTTGTATAAGAAAGTTGAGTTGAGGATCCGACACATTACTAGTTGACATCACATGACAGAACCAAAGTTAGTTTTCAATAAACATACTTTTGAACATGCGATAATTAATTTAATGTTTTCAAGCCAAATGGACCAATTTATGTACAGCGAGGAAAATTATTTGAAAACTGGTTTTTATCTTATTTGCTGAATATTATTCTATATGCCAGATCATGTTTATGTTATTAAAAGGCATGGATATGAATAATTCTATTGAATGAAATATTGATTTATTACAATAATCCAAATGTAAATATTCTATGCAAATAAATTAACTTTTAATTAGCTTAAAATATAAATCTTAATAAAATTATCTTTTGTTTTATTGGTACTTTTACATCATGTCCATAAACTTAAGAAAAAAAAGTAGTAATTTTTAAAAAAAAAACCTGACTGCCATAAAAAATACTAAAAAGAAGAAAAAAAGTCTAGTGATCTGAAACTGAAACTCTGTTAAGTAGCTAACTTAAAAGTTCAAAAGTCTGGACCCATTAGGTAACTAAGATTTATTGAGCTCGTCATGATTTTAAGGTCTCAATTCCCTAGTCTAACCATTTAGACTGCAGCGAGGACCAAACAAATGGACATACATACCCACATACAATACATATGCTCGAAAAACATTAACCCTCCTTTGGGTAGTCAAGTAACAAATAGTTACAATTCATAGAGAATGGCAATCATCGTAAGCATAATGGAGCAGTCTGATGTTTAAAAAACCGGCCAAGAGCGTGTCGGACACGCCCAAAATAGGGTTCCGTAGCAATTAGGAAAAAATTAAGTAATATTTTTCTAAGGATTTCGTATTTTATACGGAATCTTCCAAGTTTAGGTACATTTTATACCTTAGGCTGCTATTTACTCTTAAACTAAGTACTAATAATTCTCAAGCAAACTTAGCCGTTATAGTTTTCCTTGAAAGTTTGATGTACTTACTACCATCCTGAATTTTTTCAAATTTTTCCACCCACCGGTTTATATTTTAGAGGGGGGGGAACACTCGATGTCGAGGAGACCCACTTGCTCGTTTGCCATCCAGTCAAATAAATAAATAAATAAATAAAATAGATTTTCATGAAAATTTGCACTTTAAAGTTGAATATTTCGCAAAAAAATCACTGAATCGAAAAATCGTCTTAGCAAACTCCTAATGGTTTTAAAATACCTATCCAACGATATCCCACACTATAGGGTTGGGTGAGAAAAAAAAATCACCCCCACTTTACATCTATGGGAGGTAGCCTAAACCAAAATTTTACCATTTTTTATTGTACCATTTCGTCGGCATAGTTTACATATGTATCCGTGCAAAATTACAGCTTTCTAACATTGATAGTCCCTGAGCAAGATCGCGGACGGACAGACAGACAGACATGGCGAAACTATGAGGGTTCCGTTTTTGCCATTTTGGCTCCGGAACCCTAAAAAATGGCTAAGTGTGAGTTGGACTATATACGGCTAAGGGTTTAGACTAATCTGTAAGTGTATATGAGTATAGCACAGCCCTCTTCCCAGCCAAATGTTGTAGTAGTGTGGGGTCATTTTAACCTCCTGTGACCCACCATACAACAAAAATTGACATCGAAATTTAAATCTTAATGTCTCATAGATAAAGTTGAATTTATTATTTTGTTAATTTGAAAGATACAGAGAAAATGACACTATACCTTTTTCAAAAGATACAAATTCTAAATATTGCTATCAATATGTACTATATATACTTGGTTTGGATAGGTATTAAACTAAAGGTAAACAAACTTCAGCTGTCAGATTTGGTACATCCAAGGATCTTAAACAATTTACGATTTTACTTATCTATCATTGTAATACAAACTATAGTCTATTCAGGATAACATTGGACTCTAGAAGGTCACAGAAGAAGGGGTTCTAAACATTTTTTTGTGAATTCGTAATAATGATGATGATGATGAATAAAAGAAGTAATATGACGAGAGAGAGTTTCTGATTTTTATTATTGGTTGTGCTATAAGAAGGCTCTTATACCAAATTTTAAGTTCCTAGAACGGTTAGAAGTACCCTGTAGGTTTTTCAGTTATGGCAATTGGTATCAAAGGAAGGAAACAACTTTTTTAATGACTAAGGAATGTGATCAAAATAAGGACATCAGAAACAGGTATCTGGATGGTATGGGCTTGTTGAATGACAGTGTAAATGTGATTCTGAGTCAACCATTTTCAGAAGAAGCAATGCTGATTTACAGGGTCATCAGATAGGCCTTTGCATCCAAAGACTAGGTATCAGTACAAGGGAGAGTGTGACATGTATCTGAGGCTCCCCATGAGGCTGACAGTCACATTTGGTGTACTTAAAACTTAAAATATCAGAAAAAATAAGACTGTATCTTTTGACTGTTTTTTTTTATTTTTTTTATTTGACTGGATGGCAAACAAGCAAGTGGGTTTCCTGATGGTAAGAGATCACCATCGCCCATAAACATCTGCAACACCAGGGGTATTGCAGATGCATTGCCAACCTAGAGGCCTAAGATGGGATACCTCAAGTGCCAGTAATTTCACCAGCTGTCTTACCCTCCATGCCAAAACACAACAGTGCAAGCACTGCTGCTTCATGGCAGGATTAGCGAGCAAGATGGTGATAGCACTACGGGCGGACCTTGCACAAGGTCCTACCACGCGTTTCGACTTAGGAGTCTGGTTCTTTTACTTCAAGAGGTAGCAGACCTGAATATTTGGTATAAAATATGACAATGAAGGACTAAGATGAGTTTTTTTAAAGATGATCCTTTTGCAAAAAAACTGGAAAATTTTGATAAAGATAGATTGTATATTGCTGTAAATAAATTGTTGAATAACAAAAAATTTAGGTAGCATCATAATATATTATATATTATACAAATTTACAAAAAAACCTTAATAATTATATACACAAACTGGTATGAACTTTACCAACTAAGCCCCTTGCTTGCCAAGTCCTTCTTGGCCTCCAATATCTCTGCCTGTAGTTCTTTAGCCGCATCTTCACAATTGTTAAACGAGAACACCCTGTATAGGATGACAGTGACAGCATACAATCCAAAAAGAATAACGAATATTATTGGAGATACTATTATAAGGTTCATGTTGTTTTCTATCGCTGGATGCTTCACGTAGCCACCAACAAGGGAGTACCAGACTGCTAGCAAGGCAGACGCCACCGATATCCATTCTAGTAGCTTTGTCATTGTTCTGAAAAGAATTCCATTGTTAAAAATAAGGAAGAAAACTTTCTCTGCTGTGATTATCTACATATATGGAACAGAAATACTTGCGATTTATTAATATTCGCAAGGACATACCTGATTCAAGTTATTATCTTTGATTACTAGCAATAAAATTCAAAGGACAAATTCACAACAACATAACCTATTTTATCTTACGTCAAGTCAACTGTCAAACGTGAGTCAAACTCTCTGTCGCTTTCAAATGGATTGAGACTCTGTTAAAATTCATTTGAAATAACATTTACTAATGTTAAGCAACGATTTTTAATGTAACTCAAACAGTTAAAACAGGCCAAACTATTTAAGATACTAAAATAAACACACATCTGGTGCCCCAGTTTTAAAATTTCGAGCGGTTTTTATATTGCAATAAACAGCATTGGTTTTATTGTTTGATTGATGTGTACTGTACTTTATGCTGCCACTTCACTTGGCATATTCGCATAAATATTTGCGTGTGTGAAAGAGATGCACTATATTGTTGCTAGCGTGAGTGACGGAGATGTCATTAACGCAACGCGAATACGCAATACCAAGTGAAGTGCCACCGTTATTAGGTTGATCAGATCATATGTCAAAATTAAAACTGTTACTGTCAGTTTAATGTCAAGAGCAAAGCAAACGATTTATCCAAAATAAATACCAGCTGCGTTGCAATTTAATCTACCTCATACTGTTGCGTCTTAATTAAAAAATTGACTAATTCACCATGAACGAAATAGACGATAAGTTTTACTACGTGTACAGTTCATCGCTAGACCACAAATTAGAAATAAAAATGTGAGTACCTATCTGATGTTACAATGAAAAAATTAACACGCCTTTGTTCCTAAACAATTTTTATCATTTCAGAGGTACATTGGAAGGTAAACGTACAAAGCCAGAGTACGACAAGTTGCTCTCAGATCCTATGCTGAAGTTCTCTGGCTTGTATCAAGAAGGTTGCTCCGATTTATATGTTACTTGCCAAGTGCTTAGTGATGGCGCGCCGTTAGCGCTCCCAGTCACCACTTCATATAAGGCCTTTACTAATCGCTGGAAGTAAGTATACTTTTTTTCTGCTTTCCCAGTACCCCATTAAGTCTATCCATCCATCCCAGCCTATATACGTCCCACTGCTGGGCACAGGCCTCCTCTCATAACAAGAGGGCTTGGGCCATAGTTCCCACGCGGGCCTAGTGCGGATTGGGAACTTCACACGCACCATTGAATTGCTTCGCTAGTTTGTGCAGGTTTCCTCACGAAGCTCCAGGGAATGGGATATGCACTCAGATTTTTAGCTGCTGAGAGTCCGGCAATGTCTGAGCCCTCCATTGCCAGTTGTTCATTATGGACTTTTCTCCATTTCTTGCCCCATCTCCTATAAAACACCTTGTAAGTATAAAATTTAAATTACTAAAAACAAGTAAACTAAAGCAAAGACTTATAAGACGATAAGGCCGCCTATTGCTCACCTTGTAATTTTTTCTCTGTGTATCTGTTTTCTGTATCGCTTACTATGTCTGGTGTACAATAAAGAGTCTTTGTATTGTATTGTATTGTATAATGTCTCTGGCCCTTAGGAGACACATCCCCCAAAAAAAAGATGTAATGGAGGATTTGAATATAATTCTTCAACTGACTATGGTCTTGGGTAGTCTGTCTCAATCTCTAACATGAGCTCTCTTGCTCTATGAAATGATGCCACGCTAGTTTAGGACACCCTTGTTTCCTTAAAACTGTGTAGTTTACAAAATAATTGTGTTGTTGAAGATATTAATTTTGCTAGAAAAGAAACAACATAAATTATAACAACTATGTGTTGATTTTTCTAGCTTTAGATTATTACCATGTGTTAATTTATAGGGCTCTATGGATCATAAATATTGACCTTAGCAAGATTAAAAAAATAAAGAATCATATTAATCTTAATTTTAATGTGCTGAATTAATGAAGAAGAATAAACATAAAGATGTGCATTAAAAAATACTACCTGTTTAAAAAAAAAAATGTAGTTTTTTGATATACCACAGGGAGTTCAATTTTTCGAGCTAAAATCTATCCCTCCCAAGAATTCATTTAAATCAGTTTAGCACTAGGATAGACAGACATACTTTTGCATTTATAATATTAGTGGGAATTATGGCCCAAGGAGGAGGCCTGTGCCCAGCAGTGGGACATATAAAGGCGGGATGGTACGGTAAGGTAGTATTAGTGGAAACTTGAAATTCGGTATAAAGGTTTATGGCACAACCCAAAAGAAATATCTGAAAATCTTAATTTTATAATTTTTGTCTATGTGTGTGAACCATTTTAAATGACGCCACACTAAAGAGGGTCTCTGCTTGACACTAGGAACTCGTACAAACCTACAGATTTGTACAAAATCCTCAGTGCGCGAGTCCGACACGCACTTGAGCAGTTATTAAACAAGTTATCCTTTGATCACAGCTGGAACGAATGGGTGACCCTCCCAGTCTACTACAGTGATCTGCCACGGAATGCCATCCTTGCGATGACAATTTATGACTGCGCTGGCCCAGGGAAAGTCATGGTGGTTGGTGGGACCACCATATCATTCTTCGGGAAACATGGCATGCTGAGACAGGTATGTTTAATGTATAGTGATTGTTATCAACATGCACTTTTTGTAGCAAAGTATGGTTGACAAAAAAAACGAATAATCAAGTATTTTAAGCGCCCAAGTATTTCTCGGAAAGTTTTTGTTCTTATAAATACCATATAAATTAAGTAAGTGGCTGCACCTTAGCCTCTCCATCATCATCATCACCACAGCCTACCTATGTACGTCCCACTACTGAGCACTTGCCGGCTCTCAGAATGAAAGGGCTTGGGCAGTAGTTTCCACGCGGGCCCAGTGTGGATTGGGAACTTAATAATTAATAAAAATAAATAATTTATTGCCACTGAAAATAAGACAGGTTACAAAAAATAAAAAAAAAACACATAAGCAGGTGGCAATGGTGCTTCAACACACAACACTAACAACGTCCGATCGTCCCTCCGAACATTCATCCCGACGCCGACACTTATTAAGTGCGGGTAGTTCGTGATACGAGTGCCGGTACTATTAGTGATCAAGTGCGGGTAGTTCGAAGGACTCGCGCTGCTAGGCAGACTTGACACCCCACACTTCAGTCTACTCGTGACCACTGTAACGCCGAACTGTAACGTTATATGGTATTTTATGGTACTATGAGTGAGAATCACGAAAGTTTAAAACGTTATGATATACATTTTATTTAGAGAAGAATTATTTTCGTTTACTATACATTTATTATGCCAATGTTTGATTATAAAAGAAAAACTGCAGATTGAAACACTAATATGTACCTAGGTAATTAATTAGAGTAGCTTAATTACTTTATTCTTATTCTATAGTTAAGTTCTGCTCTGGACTTTAATCCATCGGCGAATTTCCGTATTCCGGATTCTATCGCGCAAAGAAACGTTTATTATAAAGTAGTATAGATACAGGCATTTTTATATAAGTACATAGTAATTTAACATAAACAGTGTTTTTTTTTTATAAATATCGAGCTTACTATTTGCGCGATTTCTAGATGCAATCAATTATTTTTTTATATGACGTGTCAAGTGATAATGAAGTGCATGACCGGGCTACACTCATAATCGGTTGCAATTAACTATCATACGTCAACACTGGAATATGCCACTCCCCTCATTTGAACCCGCATCTCACTAGACCAAACACTTCCTGCAAACAATTTTTAAAACATTTAAAACCTAATTTGTAAAGACATCAGACGTGCTTAAAGTTTCTAGGACCAAGTTAAAAGTAAATTATAAAACAAGAGTGGACTCGTGATATTTGAGATTGCATATATGTGTTGCATCGGAATTGAAACAGCGCCCTCTATGAGGACAAGTGCGTCAACTAATGCTGTGCCCTGGCGTAGAAAAATTTGGCGTAGAACTTTATAACATGCACAAGATTAACTTTTCATGTGTCAATTTTTTTTCTTACACTCAGACGAATGCAAAAGTGTTGTGTAGTTCAAGCAATATCAAATCAATAATTTTTAAAGCAATTTTATTCATTAATTGTCGTCCCAAACAAACTTAAACATGGGACATCCCATAAGCAAACTCAGCAAAAAATACTTCTTGTCACTGAAAGTTAGGTTGAAAAGGTTCCATTTGTTGTTGAAAAAGGGCATGTTTGACCTGCGCGTGTGGCCCGGAGTGGAGGGCAGCGAGAATACTCCCGGGAAGGCGCCCGACCGCGGAAAGGAGCAGATGCAGAGACTGGCCAAGTTGGCCAAGAAACATAGGAATGGACACATGCCCAAGGTAAACTAAAGTTAAAAACATTAAACTACATTTAATAATCATCCCAGCCTATATACGTCCCACTGCTGGGCTTGCAATTTATTGAATCAGGCGTTACTTTGCGGAGGTCCATATCAATGAACTAAAAGAATTTCTTTGCTCACCCGCGACCTTTATGATAGTTCAAGTTTATGCAAAATATGCGTGTTCATTAAGTTCGTCCACCTCCACACTGTATGAACACACACAAATCACACAAACCCACCTATCACCACCACCGCACTACTAACGCGTTTCGAACTCAACCAGAGCTCATCGTCAGAGCAACACAACCGTACACCATGCTACCAGATGTTAGACTAACAAACCACAACAACCGTTTTAATTTGTCACTGTAACTCCCCAAGTACCCACCTATATTTTTTCTCAAACAAAACAAAACTACCCACAAAATAATAAATTTTAACCGTCCTAAAAAAATACTTTGTTATTTATTTACAGTTTTATTAACTGCCATTGTTGAAATTAGACCCAAGCCGGGAGATGATACTAAATTTACGTGCTCATTAATAATAGACCCCATACTATTGTACATAATTATCTCCATGCATTCTAGAACATCGAGACGAAACCCCTTGCCGCAATAATGTAACACTTCATACGAATCTGAGTCTAATAAAGAACACGCATATTTTTACATATACTTAACTATCATAAGGTCCTGAGCAAAGAAATAGTTCATTAGGCCTAGTATCCACGCCACACCATTGCATTGCTTTGTCCAGGTTTTTTTCATGTTTTCCTTCACCGTAAAGCTCGTGGTAATTTTCAAATGTAATTTTGCACATTCATTTCGAAAAAGTCAGTGGTGAGACCCGGGGTTTGACCACGATCCTCTGCTTGAGAGGCTATAAGTCAAACCATTACGCCTCATTTAGATACTAGCTTTTGCCCGCGGCTTCGCTCGCGTTAAATTCGGTGTAACATAGATTTATTTCCTGAGATCCCTTTTTTTATTGTTTTTTTCGGAGGATTACGAGTATATTATGTGAATACAGATAGGTACAGACAGACATTGTTTAAAGACAGACGGTGGAAATTTTCGAATTCAAAAAACTAGTTCATACAAAGTTTTGGGTGAACCCAGGTTTCACCCCTTCAAAGGTGGGATTTCAGAAATCGTTAATATACTAATTGTTAGCTTACATATGGCTGGGATGATGAAACTAATAAAAACTAAAAGGAAGAAAATAAGTCTAGTGGTCTAGAACTCTATCAAGAAGCTCATTTAAGGTTCAACAGTCGGGACCCATTAAGATGATTTTATGAGCTGGTTACGATTTGAATGGGTCCCGACTGTTGAACCTTAAATGAGCTTCTTGATAGAGTTCTAGACCACTAGAATTATTTTCTTCCTTTTAGTTTTTAAGGCAGTCGGTTTTTTTTTTTTAATTTAATATTTTTATTATATACTTTTTTGATATTTATGTGAAAATGATAGATTAAAAAGTATTATAACCCATATATATTTAGAATGGGCTAATTATTAGCTTTCATTCATTCCCATTCGCCATTTTTTTTGCAGACGCCATATTGAAATATTATGTAGCCTATGTCACTCCGCCAGTTATGACGAATCCAATGATACCTCATATGTCGAAATCCGTCTAGCCGTTTAGGCTGCAGCGAGGACCAAAGAAATGGACATACATACCCACATACATACATACGCTCGAAAAACATAACCCTCCTTCGGGCAGTCGGGTAAAAACTGTGTCATTAATGTTCATACGATGTTCCCAGGTGGATTGGCTGGACCGGCTCACGTTCCGCGAGATCGAAATGATCAACGAAAAGGAGAAACGGGGCTCCGACTACATGTATCTGATGATAGAGTTCCCTTCTGTCACGATTGATGGGATTAACGTGAGTTATCTTTAAGTATACAGGTCTCTGACCCCATGGGGCTTTGATTTCAAGGTTCGATTCTACTCGTACAACTGAACTACTTTTGTTTTGTAACACACACAAACATCACGCCTGCATTGCCTGCTTGTTCTCTAACGTTTTCAAATAATTTGTAGGAAAATTGATTGCTGGGATGTAACTAATTATTATTTTGTTCTGAGAGGAGGCCTGTGCCCAGCAGTGGGACGTATATAGGCTGGGATGATGATGATGATGAACTAATTATTTCCGCAATTTTCCTCGCAGATAACTGTTAAAAAAACAATTATCTGAAAGGAAAATAAAATTCTTAGAGATCACTAGTTATCCGACTATATCAAAGATTCAAATAATTTATTTGCTAAGAATACAGTTGTGCAGATGTTAAATATTATCTCAGAAAGTTGTCCATTTTCAGTGGTCCTCTTATAAAAAAAAAAATCCTGACGCTATTTCAACACGAAAAATAAGTAATCTTGTGTATAAATATACATATACAAAACCTTAATTGTGGTAAAAGTGATAAAAAGTCAGATAATCTTTGTTGTTGGATCCAATAGAAAGTTTTGATGTAGTTATAAAATTACGATTTTTTTTTCCTCACAAGATTTCGTGACGTTTTCCTGACGTCAAGAAATTTTGGATGTTTTATGTAGTTTATGTTTTATGATCTCGTCCTTAGGGTTAATAATTTCTTGACAAAACTGATTTCTTGTCAATTTCGTGACGGGACATCTTTTTGAGAAATACTCGTCTCCGAGGAAAAAAAAATCTTCACAGGTAACCAGTTATCTGGCCATTGTTATCTCCAAGTAACAAGGGCAACATAGTAGTCTAAATTGAAAATACAAACTAAAATATAGATGCACAGAAAAAACAGAAAAATAAGACCATCACTGGGAATCGAACCCAGGTCCTCGGTAATCCGTACTGCGTGCTATACCGCTACAGCACTGATGGTCAACGGTACCGACACGAATTTCCCTATGCACCTTATATCTCAGCTTGTGTTTCTTACTTAGTCACTTAAGCAGCGACGCTGAGATATAAGGTGCATAGGGAAATTCGTGTCGGTACCGTTGACCATCAGTGGTGTAGCGGTATAGCACGCGGTACGGATTACCGAGGACCTGGGTTCGATTCCCAGTGATGGTCTTATTTTTCTGTTTTTTCTGTGCATCTATATTTCAGTTTGTATTTTCAATTTCGGTTTTACGGGATGACCGTAAAAGTAAAAATTTGGAATTGAAATAAAAAATACAAAAAAAAAAAAAAAGATTCCAAAAAACCAATCATAATAGTAGTCTAAACCAACTGATTCCGCTAAGATTAGTCTCACCCTGTAGATTTAAAGTTTGTTTGCACAGCACGCGGTGGTGTACTACGAACAAGACGGCGATGAGATGTACCAGTTCCGGGCCCAGGCTGAGGTTGTCACGGTGCCTGACTACGAAATACTGCAGGTGAGGCACTTTGGTTAGGACTACTTTCAGTATTTCGACCGCTTACGTCCTAACCTCATGGTTGGCATCATCTTTATATTAAGTACGATAGTGTTGATTTGTTGTATACAATGCGGGTAGACACGAGGTTTAAAAAGTACATGGACGATTTCTTCAAACTGATGTGTCATAGATGTAGTGAATACTTGACATCCGTTCCCATCGTGAAAATTCGGAACACACGACTACTTCCGAAATCTTCAGAATAGTAAATTTTAGACAACAAAGGTGCTATCCCGGACCCCACGATCCTCTGCTTGAGAGGCCATCTTTCAAACCACTAGGCCACTACGGTTTTTACCCTTTCGACAAAGGGTTAGTATCACTTCCTCTAAAAAGCAGCTGGTCTAAGAAGTAACCTACTTAAGGTTACAGTAAGTCAAGGCGCAAAGCGTTTCTGCCACGCGGAATAGAAGCTCCGCTCCGCCGACTTTGGGTCATGGAATTAAGATTGTCGATGCAGGAAATAGATGCATCGAAATGGAAACCGACTAGACATTCGGGTGACTCTTTAGACCACTTGCTACTTAGGCGAGCTAGTTTTAGACGAAGCGATACTAACCTAGCAAAATGCTTCCCCCAGGAGAACCTAGTAGAGAACAAGCACCATCGTTTGGCGCGGTCGCTGCGTGCCGGCGCACACGGGCGGGACGCCAAGCCCACCGCCGCCGAGCGCGACCAGCTCGCCGCGCTCGTCGCCGCGCCGCCCGCCAGCCCCCTGCCCGCCAGCAGCCAGGACCTGGTCTGGAAGTACAGGTAAAAGACACCACAATAGCACAACTTGTCACTTGTATTCACCAGTCCCAAATACCAAGACCTGCTGTGGAGAGATTTCTCCGTCATTCATTGTTTGTCATGCTGTCATAAACCAATCCACAAACAATAACAAAAGATATTTATTTATTTAATTGTTCCAGATTCTACCTGTCCTCGCATCGCCGCGCTCTCACCAAGTTCCTCGAATGTGTCAACTGGAACAGAGCAGGTATTATAACATTTGTAACTTAGTTAACTTCGTTTAAAACCAGCTGGTCTAATATCAAATGGTCTAAAAAGCAAGCGGTTTGAAAGGTTCACCGAAAGTCTAGCCGGTCCCCGTTCTCCATTTCCTAATTTTAATTCTATGACCCAAAGTCGACTTTGCTCCGCTTCGCGCAACTCCTATTCCACGTAGCTGAGATGCTTCGTGCCTTGACGCAACTCTAACCTATATTTTTTCAAGTATCCGATGTAAATAAGGTAGGTCCACGGAAAGAACGTGTCTAGTCTAATCACATAGGTAAGCAACTCTTTCGAGTTATAGCGGTTTGAAAATTAGTCATCACGAACAATTACTATGGTTATCATTTATTTAAAAGTTAAAATATTTTTATCTTTTATCTTTATCTTTTTATCTTGAAAAAAATATATTTTATATTGTTTTCAGATTATTTAATTCAATGGTAACTCACTATGACTTTGCGAGCTCTACATTTTGAGATTAAAATGTCAATTTTAAAAAAAGGTGACTATATGTTCTTTCCCTGGACCCTTCAGTTGCTTTTTAGATCATTTACTACTTAAATTAGGTCAAAGTGATCCTTACCGATTCATATGGTCGCAACCATACATGCAAGCCAGGCAAAACGCTCTAGCGACTTGATTCCCGCTGGGTTTGCCTAATTTTTTTAATTTACGCTAGTGATGTTGAGAAGTGCACTTTTTAGATAGTGCACCTTCCGGGTAACTAGGATTACTTAAAGAAGAAGTGGAACTTTACAAATGGAACACTTTGGGGAACCTAAGCTAATAGAGAATATGCGAGCATTTTTTTGTTTATTCAAATATATATTTGTTTGACATGACGTTTTATTACTCTACTAAAAAATTTAGTAAGGACTAGCTATCCTAACCTAACCTAACCAACAAAAAGTTGGATAACCCCCGATTTTGCCACATCGAAAAATCTAACACCGATATCTCATCAAAAGCAGTAAAAACCAGTCGACGAGTCAACGCTCTCGAATCTACTGGGCATATTTTTTTTCCCCGTTGGTGGTATTTTGACTATGAATGAAAATCACGAAAGTTTAAAACGTTATATTTTTATAAGCCATAATAATTACGTAATCGTATAAAATTTAAATTATGCAAATGCAGAATAAATCCATAATAATAGTAACTTGAAAATATTAATATGCTTAAGTTTTTTTAGTATCCTAGCTTCCTTACTAATATTATAAATCGCTGCTTAAACACAAAGAGACACAATTTTTTGTATTGCAATAATCACATTTTAAAAGCGTTTTTTTTCGCAAAAATTTTTTATCTTAGCAACGTAATTTGAAAGTGACTTTTATAACAATTCTGAAAAATAAATTAGTTCAGACAAAAAGAGAGTTATGACAAACAATACATTATGACATTCAGCAATTATGCGAGCCGATATGGGCCACATTTTTATATAGCGTTACGTGCTATAATGATTTATTGCAACGCATTGCACCGTTGCCGCTTGTACGTGACAAAATAAGAAAACACCGGTTAGGTAACCGACTCTTTCACAGCTTGTGCCGTTGCATTCACCAGCGATATATTTTTTTGTGCATAACAGCCATACGTTACACACAATCATGCCTGGCGGCAAATGAAACGTGGATAGAAATTAGTGTTTACATGCGGCATCGCACGCGTAAATCATTGGATACAGCATTTGAATTGTAATTCCGGGATTTTACGAAATTCCCGTGGGAATCATATCATAGTATTTATTGGCATTGCATTACAGTGCCAAATGTCGTGACTGTAAGCCCAGTTATGTCCTGATTTTATCCCCATCCCGTGGGAAAATCAGGATAAAAAATTAGCCCATGTGTTATTCTAAATGTCCAGCTATTTACATCCAATCCGTCAAGCTGTTTTAGCGTAAGGAGTAACACGCGCACACACACACACACACACACACACACACGCACGCACACACACACAAATTTAATAGGATAAGTATTTGTTATTTCATCAGTCTAAAATAATTTAATATCCTGAAACGTAACTGAAACCGATATAATATGCTTATAATAAGTATTTATAAGTGCGAAAGTTTATGACTATGTGTGGGCATGCATGCGTGAACGTGTGTACAGTCACCAGCATTAATATCTGCCACAGCGGAGCGTGCAAAAATATCTGACACGTCCTTCCGGCCCTAGAAATAGAGTCGTATCAGATATTTATGCACGCTTGTTGTGTCAGACATTAGTGCTGGTGACTGTACGAGTGCGTGTGTGTTAAAACAGCTACTACAACTATTTCACGTTAAATATCTGGTTGGATTTGGATGAATTCAACATGTAGCTAGCTGCAGGGCTACTACGAAACTCGAAGTTCGTGTCGTGCGGTCCCTCTGACACTTATACTATTTAATACGAGAGCGAGAAGGACGGTATGATACGAAATTCGAGTTTCGTAGTAGCCCTGCTGGGCGTCTGGAATAACACATGGCTACTTTTCATCCCCCGCGATAGAAAAAAATCTCGAAATCTCAATTGGGTTTCGAGTCGTGAAATTTGGAACTAGGTACTTGTATTGTTTTTAACACAACGTCAAGGTGTATTAAAAAAAATAAGCTCTCACAATATTAACTTTTTGGCTTTTAAGGTGACTCAACACCAAAAAAAAGTCAATGTCATGATGTAATTTTTGGCTATTCCCGCGGGAATTTATTAAAATCCCGAAATTTCAATTTAACAACTGAATCTAAAGTGAACGCGTACAAAGTCACGGGTATACCCTATCTATAGTATCCATAATAAACCATTAAGATAAAGATATACCTGTATCCAACCGATATATCAAAAACCGGTCAGCTGCATTGACCCAATGCTCGAAGGTCATTGACATTCGTTGTCCAAAAATATTTGAAAGCAGAACATGAAATGTTCCATTAGTTGATACTGTCAAGGATATAACCAAAAGCACTTACTCGCTGGATAATACTACTACTAAGAGTGCGTTTCCACCAGAGATGTGCGAGGAATTTGTTTATCATGAACCAATAGAAACTCTTTGTTTTACTATCCTCCCTCCACCGAGGTTCAACTAGAGCTGAGTTGAGCGAGGATAGGTAAATGAAGCGTTTCTATTGGTTCATTCATGACACACATTCCTCGCAACGCATCCTCGCACATTTCTATTGTTAAACATTGAGAAATCAAACTTGTAGTATTTATAATTACGATATTGGTCTCGCCATAACTGTTTTTTTACCTTATATGAAATCGTAACCGGCTCAATAATTCCTAGTAATGAGTCCCGTCTTGTTTTGAGGGTTCCGTAATTTTCGTATTCTTTTTTTAGTTTTTATTTTTTTATATACCTAAATTTTTTTTGGGAATTTTGCTCCAGAAGAAGGGCTACGGATTAGCCCGAAACATGTCGAGCTAAACTCGATTTCAGACGTGAGTTATCCGTTATGTTATCATTTAATTTTTATTGGCCAGTCGGTCTTTTTGACATTATTCAACTTTTTTTATGTTCCTGTGAAAACGGTAGCTTAACGTCGTTAATATATTATATAGGTATACTGTTGGAATCGACTAATTATTAGCTGTCATTTAACACCCATAATATTGGTGCTATTTTAAAAAAAAACCCTCTTCGTATTCTTTTTTCGCAGACGCCATTTTGAAATACCCTTTGTCACTCCGACTGTTTTGACAAATCCAATAATACCTCATACGTTGAAAACCGTCCAGCCGTTTAGGCTGCAGCGAGGACCAAAGAAATGGACATACAAACATACATACGCTCCAAAAACATTACCCAAGGAGGGCAGTCAATTAACAAACAAATAAATCAATCAAATACTTTATTTTACATAAAAACATGGTGTACAAAATAGGTCTTACTTAAATATTATCAGGTTTCACATCCATGGTATGTTGCTAAGACAACACATAAAAGAAATTTTTTAACAAAATAGTAAAACTGACTCCAAAAAAATAAGAAAAAATGGAACCGACTACAAAACCCTTGAAAATATTTTGTAGCCAAAGTACATCTCACAACGATTCCATTAAGTCCAAACACGGCTTAGTTACGTTGTTTAATAACAGAGTTCCGTTGCCTACCTTCCGGCTTCAGCATCAGATCAGTTCGAAAGAATCATCAACTTAAAGCTTCTTCTTAGTCGTTTATCTAGGTTTATTAATCACGATCGTTTATAGGCGCGCGAGCAGTAGGTACTTAGCTTTGACGAGTTCCATTGGCCATCTACAATCTTCTTCATCAGGTCCAGTTTACCAAATGATACTTACTGAATGTAAATGCTTATCTTAATGCTATAAACGCCAAAATCGCCATAGGTGTGCCTATAAAGTTTGAGGTTTGCCCTCGATTTCCCTAGGATCCCATCATCAGATCTTGACTTAGTGACAATGGGACCACCTCAGAAGAATACTCTTTCGAATAAAAAAAAAGAATTTTGAAAATCGGTCCACAATTGAGTAATCGGTGAACACAATTTAATGAAATAAACAAAATAAGAAATGAATGTAAAATTTAAAGGTCAAGGTACAAATAATAAGGTAAAAAGTTATTACCATTTCCAGCAAAAACCTACAACTAGTCCATCAAACGCTTTATCGCGTATTAATTAACTTGCATTAACATACCGATTTCAAATATTACATTATACAACAAGATTTCGACAACCGGTCCTCAACTATGCCAGTGCTGCGCGCGCATTCCGACCGGTCGAATGCTGCGTTAAAAAAACCCGGAAATAAATATGTTTTAAAGTCGCTTAAAAAACCTTACCATGATAGTTAAAAATAATTATGTTTAATTATCAGTTTGATTATTACCTAAAGCTATTTAACCAAAAGAAATGACGTAGGTTTATGAGTGTGTTTTGTGATTGAATGATGTTTGGTTTGGTGGTATAGGTTTGTCATTGTTTTTGGTAGCATCGAGTTCGATTCCAGGTCCCTTCCATTTAGTCATGTGTCGTATTATAATTAGGCAGTGAATGGGCCAGTTTTATGTAGAGAATCTATTACATATTCATAAAACACGTTTTCTAGTTTTTTTTGTTTGAAATGCTAATAAATTTTTTGTTACTTATGACTTATGATCCACTGAATCAATCGAATTTCTCAAGTTGATTCTACATCCTTATCGTACTAATATAATACGTAATTGCGAAAATTTGTGAGTGTGTTTAAACGTGTGTTTTTTACATTTTCACAGTAACACGGCTGGACAGATTTGGGTGAAATTTGGTACCCAGTGCTAAAAATGTCATGGTTCCCGCGGGAGAAACGAATTTTACGCAAAAAAGCGAGCAATAACTAGTAAAATATAAATTAAAAGTAGACATAACTTAAGTACCATAATACAAGTGCAACATGAAAATATTCTTCGAAATTACCATAGAATAGGTAACTATAATAACCTTTTTCAGCCATTCATGGTATGGGGTTTAAAACTAGCACTAACTAAGTACGACGACGTAATTTAATAGTTTTAGGGGCTGTTTCACCATCCATTGATTAGTGTTAACTGACGGTTAAATGTGATTCCGTCTCCGTCTATTCGAACAAAAGAAATAGAGATGGCATCACACTTAACCGTCGGTTAGCACTAATCAATGGATGGTGAAACAGCCCCTTAGTTAGACAAAACGAAACCAATTTTTCGCTTAAAGTGCAGTTCAAGGACTGTTTCTTTATAGGTACTATAGTTGCACTAACGTTTTAGTTAACTGTTAGTTAAAATATGCTACTGAGCGTGCGAAGCTTGAGATCATGTTCGTTATCTAATCTTAATATCTTAAGGAAGTTTACTTTAGTGAGATCTGGGGCATTCCTAGTTTGTACCAAGGTTTTTCACCACTATTGTTTTGATTTAGCTAATGAACTAAAACAATATAAATAATTTTGAACATGAAACTACCGTGAGACTCACTCATATTAAATATATTGACCCGGATAACTCACGTCTTAAATCAAGTTTAGCTCGACATGTTTCGGGCTAATCCCGAAAACATTAAACGTGTCAAGCTAAACTCGATTTAAGACGTGAGTTATCCGGGTCAATATATTTAATATCAATATAAATAATATGTATTTTAGTATGTACAGTCAGCGTCATATAGTACGTAGCAGTCACGATCACCAAATACTTGGAAACATACAAAATGCTCATTACCAGTGAATCAGTCAAAGCGGTCAAATTGTTCGAGAAATCCATCGTGTACAAATATAGTGGAGCACGCACGTCGCCAAATACTTTATAACATTCAAGCCGACATTATACCGTAGCAGCCAAAGTATCCAAAAGTATGGGACACCGCAGGAAACTTGACTTTATTACATACCGTATAAGGTCCAATGATCCAGTTAGCTAGTCCTCTTTAATATAATGTGAATGGTGTTCCATTTTCAGTCTCTTGGTGCAAAATGCACATGTCATTACCTTTTTTCATTGTCAAAACTCTTTTATAATGTAATTATACTGGCCAATTCAAGCCATATTAAAAGGAAATCCGTTAATCCGGAATTCTGACAATGTAAATAAAAATGTGAAAAAAGCCGTCAGGCTCCAAATGAAAGAGACGGAACGATCACTGACAAGTTAGTACTCTTTTCGGTGATTGTCAAAAACAAAAAGTAGAATCTGACGTGTTAATTCGCACTCAACACGAGATTAAACCTTAAACCTTTTATATAAAGCTCAGTTTTCTAGTGTGTCCCATACTTTTGGATATTATGGCTGCTACGCTACCAGTGGTGATGTGCGTGCTCCGATTTATTTGTACGCGATGGATGTCCTGAGCAATTTGATCGCCTTGATTGGGTCAATGTTAACGACTATTTGGATGTTTCCAAGTATTTGGTGATCTTGACTGCTACGTACTATATGACGCTGACTGTACTCGTATCTATCTATATAATTATATTTATCCGTTGCTTAGTACCCATAACACAAGCTTTGCTAAGCTTACTTTGGGACTTGGTCAATTAGTGTGAATTGTCCCGTGATATTTATTTATTTATTTTTATTTTATTACTTTGCTCACCCGCGACCTTCCATCATTAATATGGACCTCCGCAAAGTAACGCCTGATTCACAAAATTATTTAAATAATAAATAAATACATAAATATCATGTGACACTTCACACCAATTGACCTAGTCCCAAACTAAGCAAAGCTTGTAAGTACTATGGATACTAGGCAACGGATAAACATACTTCTATAGATAAATACATACTTAAATAGATATTGAACATCCAAGACCCGAGAACAAACATTCGTATTATTCATACAAATATCTGCCCCAGCCGGGAATCGAACCCGGAACAACAAGCTTCGTAGTCAGGTTCTCTAACCACTTGGCCATCGGGTCGTGCAAATGAATGAGAGGGTTTGGGCCGAAATTCCCAAGCGGCCCCAGTGCGCTTTAAGAACTTCACACCACTCTCCATTGAATTGCTCGCAGTTTTGTGCAGATTTCCTCCCGATGTTTTCTTCACCATAAAACTCGTGGTAAATTTCGAAAAGCTCACAAATGCGGGCATGGGATTGAACCCACGATCCTCCTCCTGGGAAGCCACAGGTCAAACCACTGCCTAGTTTCAGATATCCAGCCAAACCAAACATACCAAATTACAACGGCACAACCAAATCTGTCTAGCTATTTTAGTGTGAAGAAATAAAAAACACACACACACACACACAAACTTTCGCATTTTTATAATATTCGTGGGATAAACAGGTACCACGAAGCCAGCCAACCTTCACATTGCATTCAATTTGACAAAATATTCTTACAGCCATTGTGGTCCGAAATGTGGGTCAGCAAACACGTTTCAAGCGTCAATTCGGACCTTTATTTTCAAACCACGGCCGCTCCACCGTGAAGTGATGAAAAAGGCGTTTTATTGCTTAAGTGAATAAAGAACTATTATAATGGATTCGCTATAGTTGATTGCGCTGTTCTAGTTCTTTAAGAAAAACATTGTTGATAAGATTGCGTGTTGTTTATGCGTGTGCTGTACTTAGTATGCCTTTTAAGGAAATTAGTCAAGGTAAGTATGTCACCCTTTAAGTATTTTTTTTTCTGGTGTGCCAGCCGGGACTTGAATCAGAGTCTCTTGGCTTACCGACTGTGCTAAATACAACGAGGGCTATCGTGTATGAATTCGCCGCTAGAGGCGCTAGTGTAGCGTGAGGTCTCCGAAATGTCAAATCTCATAGTTTTTGGGTGAGCAACGCGGGTTTATTTATAATTAGAATAATTTTGTGAATATTTTGCAATACCTGAAACTAATTATGGCAAATATGCGTTACGGGGCAATGAATGTCTGTGTTTTGAGGCAGTTTTGTCTTTCGGAAACCTTTGTCCTCCCTTTTTTCCGAACAAAACGGGAACTATGCAACACTGGCATGCTCGATATTTAATGGTACGGTTTTAAGGTGTATTAAATATGATTTTAATCTAAACTTTGTTTTCACGCCCGTAATAACAGACTTTGAAAGCCATACTTTAAAACTTCACGCAACAGTGCGCCATCTAGTGAGACAAAAAACGATAGCCCTCATTACATCATAGGACTCAGACTCAGTATTTTATTTGGGGCCAATCAACTATTCAGTGCCAGTATTCTGCCCCGTAATTTAGGAGGCATTAGTTATACACTTTTTTAGAAAAATATATACTATTAGCATACTTAAGAGATGAGCCATGAATGTAGACAGGGCCGGAATTAGGGGGAGGGCAGCCGGGGCTATAGCCCCGGGGCCTCCACAAAAGAGGGGCCCATAATAGAGACTTCGATTTTTTGCCGACCAGTAAACACGACGACGACGAGTTCTTGTTGTTTATTTATTTATTTATTTATTCATAATAAAGACTTACAGTATACACCAAAGCGACTCTATTATTATCCTGTGTTCTGTTATTTTCATGTGTTTTAATAATTATTCGTTATAGACTTTTATTTTCTTTAAAATCGTTCATATACATTAATACGTTTTTAAAGAAAATAAAAGTCTATAACGAATAATTATTGGAGTAGACACATTAACTTATGTATTAAAAAGTATTCTATCAGACAACATTTTTAATTTTCATTCAATTTTTATGGAATAATCGAGAAAAACTAACAAAAATGTAACGTTGCCAGCTCAGCAGGTAGGTATAAACGCTCTTAATAAGCAACTCTGGACACGTTACTATGGCAACAAGGTATACTAAATACTTAATGGACTCTTTAACACCTTGTCTAGTTCAGGGAGAAAATGAATTTGAAAAAATACTACCAATAATGACATTTCCGACATCTATCTCAGTGACAGAATAACAAGTGCAAAATAAGAGGCTGAAAGTTGGAGTGATTCAAACCACTGACATATCTGATACTGGCCCAAGCCTTAAGGCCGCCATTAAGCGAATAAAAAAATTCGCACTAAGCGTTTTCGCTCTTCCATAATTATCAGGACAGCTGAAAGTAGTGGAATATGTCCTTGCTGCATCTGTGTTCCCTGATCGCTATAAGTTGCGTTTCCGCCAGAGATGTGCGAAGATGTGCTGTTTTTACCCGACTGCCCGAAGGAGGGTTATGTTTTTCGAGCGTATGTATGTATGTATGTATGTCCATTTCTTTGGTCCTCGCTGCAGCCTAAACGGCTGGACGCATTGTAACATATGAGGTATCATTAGATTTGTCATAACTGTCGGAGTGACATAGGCTATATAATATTTCAATATGGCGTCTGCGAAAAAAAATATGGCGGAGAAATGAAAAAAATATTTTGGATTTGAACAATATGGGTATCAAATGAAAGTTAATAATTAGCCCATTCTAAATATATATGGGTTATAATACTTTAAGGGGCTGTTTCACCGACGGTTAAATGTGATGCCGTCTCTGTCTATTCGAACAAAATAAATAGAAACGGCACCACACCTAACCGCCCGTTAACACTAATCAATGGATGGTGAAACAGCCCCTTAATCTACCGTTTTCACATAAATATCAAAAAAGTGTAAAATAAAACATTAAATTAAATAAATCAAAAAACCCGACTGCTAAAACTAAAAGGAAGAAAATAAGTCTAGTGGTCTAGAACTCTGTCAAGAAGCTCATTTAAGGTTCAACAGTCGGGACCCATTACCAAGAATTCTTGAGCTGGTTACGATATGAATGGGCCCATGATTTTTGTTTATTTTGTGCTACCCCTACTGTAACCTTTTTACTATAAATGGTTACCTGTTAAAATCTAATCCTTACTTCTGTCTATTGAAAAGGTTGCCTAGACGAGATCCCTCTGAAGCGATAAGGCCTTGGTTTTCACTGCTTACTGATACTGATATTTTGGGACAATTACGCCAATTGACCTAGTCCCAAACTAAGTAAAGCTTGTACTATGGGTGCTACATAATAGATAAACACATATATAGATAAAAATATATACTTAAAAGCATACAAACATCCAAAACTCATGTCCATTCGTATTTGTCACAAAAATATTTTCCCGTCACGGGGATCGAATTAAAGTCAATTTTTTTATTGGTATAAAATGTGGTCCTCGAGTGGCGACCACGAACCGGAAGACGAAGCGTTGGCAGACCTCCCATCAGGTGGACTGACGACATCGTGAGAGTGGCGGGAAACCGGTGGATGCAAGTGGCGAGTTGTCGTTCATTGTGGCGTTCTATGGGGGAGGCCTTTGTCCAGCAGTGGACGTCTTCCGGTTGATGATGATGATGTTGATGATGATGTGGTACAATGTGGTTCCTAGCATATTAAGTATTCGCACACATTTTGCCAGCTATTGACATGCAATAAAGCGCTAACGCAATAAAGAGTCATTGCAATGTATTGTTACTGTTGTTTATAACAACATTAAAATTAGTTTGTGAAATAAAAATGCGTGTTAACTTTCTTATGACAGAAAAGCAACCATTTTATTTTTAATCTAAAAAAGTAGAACTACAATCACATTGTTGATGGCCAGCAACAAATAACGTTCGGTCAAATAAAAAAGTTTTTATGTTACTAACAACTGTCCGCAGGCGAGGTGCGCCAAGCCTTGTCTATGATGAAGCAGTGGGCGCCCATGGACGTGGAAGATGCTTTGGAGCTGCTCACGCCCAAGTTCACGCACCCCGCTGTCAGGAAGTAAGCAAACAGTATATGGGTCCATCGGATTATTCGCAGGAAATCCTTTTAGCCTACCCAACGAAGACCAAAAACTGCCCCTCAGGGGAAAAAACTCGTGTATAAGCGAATTTTAGCATAGTTGTAGGGAATGGTGGTTTAAACCATATACTAAAAGTACTGATGAGTGGGGGTGGAGCTCTCGGGTGGGGGGGTATAAAGTTATTTACTCATCCCAGCCTATGTACGTCCCACTGCTGGGCACAGGCTTCCTCTCAGAATGAGAGGGCTTGGGCCGTAGTTCCCACGCGGGCCCAGTGCGGATTGGGAAGTTAAAGTTATTTACGAAAAACTAAAAAATGGGACCTTTACCTTAGCTCCACCCACACCCATCAGTACTTTTAGTATGTGGCTTAAAACATCATTCCCTGTAACTGACTATGCCAAAATTCTCTTAAACACGAGTATTTTCCCCTGATTTTCCTTCGTTGGGTAGCCTATAGTTCCGTCCCTTTCATACTATTAATTCTCTTTTTTTGCACTGCCAATGGAACTTGAGCCGTGGCGTAGCTATCGTATGGTCAGGTGGTGCAGTGCACCAGGGCCCCAGAGCTCAGGGACCCTCTAACCTAAGCTTTGTAAAAAGAGGTATATAAAAGAAAAACAAAACTTGTGAACAGCCTCAAGCCATTTTTATAAAATGTTTTTAAATGAACTAAAATAATTCCTTTGCACACCCGCGACCATATGATAGCTAAGTTTATGCAAAATATGCGTGTACAGTCAACGTCATAAATAAGTGATCATTCCTGTACCTTGTCGCTTTCAGTCGTTATACAATTTCGTATTGGCTTTTCAAACATGACGTTAAAGTGGCAAGGTACAAAAGTGATCATTTATTTATGACGTTGACTGTACCATGCGTATACCGTACGCCTTACTACTGGATACTAGACTCTAACATCTAACATCTGGTAGCATGGTGTACGGTTGTGTTGCTTTCAAGATGAGCTCTGGTTGAGTTCGAAACGCGTCAGTGTACTGTGGTGGTAGTGATAGATGGGCTTATGCGACAGTGCCCTTAGTGTAATTTTTCGGTTACAAAATACGTCTCGATCGCGTTCGCGTTAAAATCTCAATTTGTATGTAAACACGAACGTCGCAAACGTTCCGCTAGAGGCGCTCTTCGTGTTACCATATAAATTGAGATTTTAACGCGAACGCGATCGAGACGTATTTTGTAACCGAAAAATTACACTAAGGGCACAGAACATACACTAAAAAGTTGAATGACACTTAAATTAAAACGTTGATCAACAGGTATGCCATTTCGAGACTAAAGCAAGCCCCGGATGAAGATCTTCTGCTGTATTTACTACAGCTGGTGCAGGCTTTGAAATACGAGGACTTCATGGAAATACATGATGGTAGGACATCTTATCTGACTCTTAAATCCAAGCAGGAGCTTCTGTCTATTTAGGGGGGGGGGGGGTCTTGTATCGTACCGTCCCTCTTGCTCTCCTATTCAATGCTATTAGTATAAGTGGGACGGCACGGACAAGTTAGAATTTTGTTTTTTTTTTTTTAGTATAAGGCCTGTTTCACAACACTGTTGGAAGGTCCTAACGTTTTGATTGTATAAAAGATATCTGAAGAGATTTAATTTACTATTTAATATTATAAAAGCGAAAGTATGTGTGTTTGTTATGTAGATAGCTGGAGGTCTGGAATAACACAAATGCTACTTTTTATCCAACTATTCTTAAGGAATCAGAATATTATCTCGAGTTTTAGAGTCATGAAATTTGACACGATTGTTTTCAACGCTGCGTTAATGTTATTCATAAAATATATCAGAAGCTTATCAGAAAGTGGCGCTAATTAAGTAAGATTAATTACAGACAATGAGAAAAGTGAACGAGCGGTTAACCAATAACCGGATCCAAGCGAATTAACGGAATATAAAAAAAAACATTTGCATGATGAAAAAACTGCCTCCAAAATCTTAGTTTTATGTTATGATTATGATCATAATTTTAACTGTTATTAAAACAGTACAGTGGCAGTTATAGCTTAAGGCTTAAAGCTATATGTTGTTATTATTATTCAGAGAATATGAAACATATATAATGCACGTGAACATAATATAAATTAAACCATTGAATATGATATATTTGTCATATTTTTATATAAAAATCTCTGTTCTAAAGTACGATCGCGGAGCATGAAGGATTTCGCGCAATTACCTCCACGTCTTGTCTCTGTCACTCGTGGGTAAATATTTGACGTCGCTTTCGAACAAATTCATGTGTGCGAGCGCAACGGCAAATATTTACGTGCGAGCAACAGAGACACATAGTGAAAGGTCATTGTACGCAACTGGTCGTGCTCCGCGACCGGACTTTAGCCATAAAGTATGTTTTATTGAATATTTATTTATGTAATTTTTAAATGTTAAAGGTATCTATGTTTAAACTGAAGTAATATTATGCTATTAGACTGGTTTATATCGCGTATATTGTAGGTAAGTAACCTAAATTTAGATGTGACGAGACATTATATTGATCTCATGTAATATACAATGGTAGAGTTACTTTACTATGCTCATAGTTCCCTGTGCCAACGCCAACCATACCTTCGTCAACGCCATAAGTATCTACTGTTTTCCCGTCCGTCCGTCTGTCCGCCCATCCGTTCGTCTGTCCGTCCGTCCGTCTGTCAGACCGACTTTTACAGAACTGTGTCCATTAAACTGTAAGAAGTAGTTGTAATTTTAATACAGTAGTGTGAACAATGTGTACTAAGTACTATAATATATCCATTGATAAACATTGTACTAGAATATCAAATCCAGGCATTTCAAACGACTCGTACGCTCAGCCAAATAAGTGGTCTGTCAATTTTTAAAGATCTTTCTATGAAATATCGCTATAGTCGAACTTTCATATAATTTCTTTGCTCACCCGCGACCACCCCGCGACCTGTTTATAGCTACTTGCGACAAATGTATGTTAATGCAGCTCTTCCGCCTCCACATTGCAATAGCACACACAAACCCAACAATCACTAGCACCACACTACACTGACGCGTTTCGAACTTAACCAAAGACCATCCTCAGGGCAACACAACCGTTCAGATGTTAGACTCAGCACATTTGGTAGTCTTACATCTGGTAGCATGAACTGTTGTGATGCTCTGCGGATGAACTTTGTTTGAGTTCGAAACGTGTCATTGTAGTGTGGTGCTGGTGATGGTTGGGTTTGTGTAATTTATTTGTAGCTAGTAGCGTAGCTATCGTTAGGTCACGGGTAAGTAAGCAATTGTTTATTGTTCAATGATATGGAAGTATTTCCCAACAACTTGTCCCGTCATGAATTATTTATATTTATTTATTTATTTTATTTGACTGGATGGCAAACGAGCAAGAGGGTCTCCTGATGGTAAGAGATCATCACCGCCCATAGACACCTGCAACACCAGGGGGATTGCAGATGCGTTGCCAACCTAGAGGCCTAAGATGGGATACCTCAAGTGCCAGTAATTTCACCGGCTGTCTTACTCTCCACGCCGAAACACGATAGTGCAAGCACCGCTGCTTCACGGCAGGATTAGCGAGCAAGATGGTGGTAGCAATCCGGGCGGACCTTGCACAAGGTCCTACCACCTGAATTTGAATTTGACAAGAAATCAGTTTTGTCAAGAAATTATTAACCCTTAGGACGAGATCATAAAACATACAAAATTTCTTGGCGTCAGGAGAACGTCACGAAATCTTGTGAGGAAAGAAATCGTAATTTTGTAACTACATCAAAACTTTCTTTTGGATCCAACAACAAAGATTATCTGACTTATTATCACTTTTACCATAAGGTTTTGTATATATTACTTACCTACTTATTTTTTGTCGTGAAATAGCGTCTGGTTTTTTTGTTTAATTAGTGGACAATTGAAAAATTGATGATGCACAACTTTTTGATAAATTTTCGTACCTCCGTAAAGTAACACCTGATTCAGTAAATTATTCCAACTATCAAGTAGACAGTCTTATCAACACTACTGTTGTATCAAGTTCAGGGTGGTAGGCCAATTATTTGGCTGATGGCATCAGGATTCAGGTTACCGCCAACATCGCGTCATAAACCCATCCAGTAGCAATATGTATGCATGTTTATTAGTATATAGCATGTATATTATAGAGTACGCCCGCATGTGCGGTAAAGATGTGG